>NC_065582.1:84320844-84625719 GCF_024542745.1 Macaca thibetana thibetana | reverse complement strand
TGCAAAGAAAGATAGCTTTATTTCCTCTCTTCCTATTTGGATGCCCTTTATTTCCTTTTCTTGCCTGATTTCTCTGGCCGAGAGTTCCAGTATTACATTGAATAGGAGTGCTGAGAGTGGACATCCTTGACTTGTTCCAGTTCTCCGGGTGAATGCTTCTAGCTTTTGCCCACTTAGTAAGATATTGGCTGTGGGTTTGTCATAGATGGCTCTTATTATTTTAAAGTATGTTCTTTCAATATCCAGTTTGCTGAGGGTTTTTAACATAAAGGGATATTAAATTTTATGGAAAGCCTTTTCTGCTCTATTGAGGTACTCATTTGGCTTTTGTTTTCAGTTCTATTCATGTGATGAATCACAATTATTTATTTTTGCATGTTGAACCAACCTTGCATCCCAGGATAAATCCTACTTGATCGTGGTGGATTAGCTTTTTGATGTGCTGCTGAAGTTGGTTTGCCAGTATTTTGTTGAGGATTTTTGCATCTCTGTTCATCAAGGATATTGGTCAGTGTTTTCTTTTTTCCATTGTATCTCTGGCAAGATTTAGTATCAGAATGATGCTTACCTTACAGAAAGATATAGAGAGAGTCACTTCTCCTCAGTTGTTTGGAATAATTTCAGCAGGATTGCTACCAGCTCTTCTTTATACGTGTGGTATAAATTGGCTGTGAAACTATCTGGTCTACAGGTTTTTCTGGCTGGTAGGCTTTTTATTACTGATTCAATTTCAGAACTTGTTATTGGTCTGTTCAGGGTTTGAATTACTTCCTGGTTCAATCATCAGAGTTTGTATGTTTCCGAGAATTTATCACTTTCTTCTTAGCTTTTCTAGTTTGTCTGCATAGATGTGTTCATAATAATCTAAGAATTTCTGCATTTCTGTGAGGTTGGTTGTAATGTACTCTTTGCCATTTCTGATTATGTTTATTTGGATCCTTTCTCCTTTTTTCTTTACTAGTCTAGGTGGCAATCTATGAATCTTACTTATCCTTTCAAGTAACTAATTCTAGTTTCATTGATTTTTTGTATTTTTTTAATGTTTCTATTTCCTTCAGTTCCATGCTGATTTTGCTTATTTCTTATCTTCTCCTTCCTTTGGGGTTGGTTTCCTCTTGAATTTCCAGTTTCTTTGGGTTTGAAGTTAGACTACTAATTTGAGATCTAACTTTTGATGTAGGCATTTAGGGCCATAAACTTTCTTCTTACTACTGTTTTAGGTGTGTTCCAGAGATTCTAGTATGTAGTATCTTTGATCTTATTAGTTTCAAAGACTGTCTTGATTTCTGCCTTCATTTTATTATTTACTCAAACGTCTTTCAGGAGCATGTTGCTTAATTTCCGTGTAATCGTATAGTATTGAGTGATCTTAGTATTAATTTCCACTTTTATTTCACCGTGCTCTGAAAGTGTGCTTGGTATTTTTTTTTAATTTGCTAAGGATTGTCTTATGACCAACTGTGTAGTCAATTTTAGAGTAAGTGCCATGTGCAAGTAGGAAGAATGTATATTCTGTTGTTTTTGAATGCAGAGTTCTATAGATGTCTGTTAGGTACATTTGGTCAAATGTTGAGTTCAAGTCCTAAATATACTTGTTAGTTTTCAGCCTTGGTTTTCTGTCTTATACTGTCTGTGGGGGTGTTGAGATCTCCCATTATTACTGTCTGTTTATCTAAGACTCTTTATAGATCCCAAGAACTTCTTTTATGAATCTGGTGCTCCTGTGTTGGATACATATATATTTGGGATAGTTAAGTCTTCCTGTTGAAATTAAAGTTTTATCATTATGTAATGCCTTTGTTTTTTGTTTTTTGGTTTTTTTGTTTGTTTGTTTGTTTGTTTTGATGATTGTTGCTATAAAGTTTGTTTTGTCTGAAAATTGTCTGAAAGCAACCTCTGAATTTTTTGCTGTTTTTCATTTGCTTGGTAGATTCTTCTCCATCTCTTTACTTCGAGCCTATGGGTGTCACAGGCTGTGAGATGGGTCTCTTGAAGACAGCATATTTTTGGTTCTTTTTTTATTATCCAACTTTTGTGCCTTTTAAGTGGGGGCATTTAGCCCATTTACGTTCAAGGTTAATATTGATACCTGCACATTTGATTTTTGTCATTATGATGTTAGCTGGTTATTATGCAAATTTGATTGTATAGTTGCTTATAGTGTGATTGGTATGTGTTTAAGTGTGTTTTCTTGGTGGCCTGTAATGGGATTTTGTTTCCATATTTAGCACTCCCTTAAAGACCTCTTGTAAGGCAAGTCTGATAATAATAAATTCACTTAGCATTTGCTTTTCTGAAAAGGATCTTATTTCTCTTTTGCTGATGAAACTTAGATTGGCTGTATATAAAATTCTTGGTTGGAATTTTTTTCCTTTAAGGATACTGTTTATAGGGTCCCAATCTTTTCTGGCTTGTGGGATTTCTGCTAAAAGGTCTGCTGTTAGCCTTATGGGGTTCCCTTTGTAGGTGACCTGCCCCTTCTCTCTAGGTGCCTTTAATATTTTTGTTGACATGTTTATCTTCAATAATCTGATGACTGTGTATCTTGGGGATGGTCATCTTGTGTAGTATCTCACAGGAGTTCTCTGCAGTTCCTGAATTTGAATGTTGGCAGGGTTGGGGAAATTGTCGTGGAAAATATCTACACAAATGTTTTCCAGGTTGCTTGTTTCTTCTAGGTTTCTCTGAGGGATGCCAATAAGTCATACTTTTGGTTTCGTTACATGGCCCACATTTCTCAGAGGTTTTGTTCATTCTTTTTTCTTTCTTTTTGTCTGACTGAGTTGATTCGAAGAAACGGTCTTCAAGCTCTGAGATTCTTTCTTCAGCTTGGTCTACTGTAAGTTCTTGCAAGTGTATTATAAAATTCTTGTAGTGAGTTTTTCAGTTCAATTTGGTTCTTTCTTAAAATGTCTATTTCTGTCTTTCATCTCTTGTATCATTTTATTTTATTACTTAGGTTCCCTAAATTGACTTTCAAGTTTCTCCTAGATATCAATGATCTTTGTCTCTAGCCATATTCTAAATTGTATTTGTGTCACTGAAGCTGTTTTATTCTAGTTAAGAACCATTGTTGGGGAACTAGTATGAGCCTTTTGAGGTAAGAAGGCACTCTGGCTTTTTGCTTGTCAGAGTTCTTACATTGGTTCTCATCTGTGTGGGCTGATGTTTCTTAAGTCTTTGAACTTGTTGTCTTTGGATGGTTTTGTTTTGCCTTCATATTCTTTGATGCCTTTTATGGTTTCATTGGGGTATAAAATGGGTTCAGTTGACTGGCTTTGTTTCTGGAAGACTTCTGGGGGTCAAGGCTTATTAGCTTATCCCTCCTGGGCTGTGTGCTCTAGCACCAGGAGGCTGGTCCTGGGTCCCTAGCTTTGTTCTCTGGCTTCTCAATGTAAGAAACCTGCCACACTGGGAGGGCTGAGATGTTCCCAGGTCTTTGGCAACAACTCTGATGGAGAGTGCCAGCCACAATGCTACACTGGGGCTGTGGCAGTGGGGTCCATGCCTGTTCTCATGCATCAGCAGGAATAGCTCTGCAGCAGGGTTCATGTGAGTTGACAGGGGTGGGACACCAAGGGAGGTAGAGTGCTATTGTCCATGCATGTTCTTGTGCTGGCAGCTGTATAACACAATTCCTGTGTAGCAGTGGGGGTGGGGCACTGGCAAGGGCAGGTTGCTGGTAGGGGCGGAGCAATGTTGTTTGTGTATGGGTAAACTGCTGGGGGAGGAGAGGCAAGGTGCACCTGCATACATGTGTCAGCACACAATGGGTAAGAGTGGCTCCCATGTGGAGTGCATGCTGCAAAGTTATGAGAAGAGGCTGCAGTGGGAGGATACTGCAGCTTGGTGGCTGCACATTGGTTGGGGACAGGAGTTATGACGATGACCCCCGCATCCAAGGCTTCTCTGCAACCAGTAACAGAAGGCTGAGGCCCCAGGAGATGCTGGTGGACAGGGAGGCACCAAGATCAGACAGACCCCACCCAAAAGGTAAGGCTACTCTGTTCTGTCCAGGTCCAGCAGTCACCAAATGCCAATGCCACTTAGAGGAGCATGGTGAGCCTTTGTGATGGGTGGGTGTCCCTGACCATGTTCCCCTGATCATGTTCCACTGAAGCAATTCCCATGCCAAACCCTCTGGGGTCTGCAGAAGCTGTAGTCCTGCTCCTGTTACATATCTAAACAGCTCTCCTTGTCAGCTCAGGTGCTCCTGGGGACCACAGGGTCTCCTGTAGCTAGGATTCTGGGAGGCTGTGGTGAGAGTGGGCCACTCCTTCCCTGTTCAAGTCACCTCTTCTGCAGGAGCTGCTGGGGACCAGGAGCAAAGCCTACTGCTTGGCAGCTCTGTGAAGTGTTCCCAGCTTCCTCTATTCAGCTTAGGATCTGTGTCCTCTTTCCATCCATTCTAAATGTCTTCTCTCCAAAGATCTGCTTGGGGTGTGCCAGTCTTCCCAATGGCCTGGTTTGATCTTGATCCGTAGAAGCTGTTCTTCCTAGTTGTGTCTAGTCAGCCATCTTGCACAAATTTTTTTAAAAATAGAAATTATATGTCTGCTCTCAGACCACAATGGAATTAAATTGGAAATCAATAACATGAAGATAGGTAGAAAAAGTCCAAAACTTAGAGGTTAAACAATGCATTTCTAAATAACATGTGGATCAAAGAAGAAATTGCACAAAAAATTTTTAAGAAATTTTGAACTAAATGAAAATAAGAATATACCCTGTCCAAATCTGTAATACAGCAAAATCAGTGCTTACTGAGAAATTTATAGTATTGAATTTATATAGGAAAAGAAGGAAGATCCAGAATAAAAAATTTAAGCTTCTACCTTAAGAAATAGAAAAGCAAGACTCAATGAAATTCAAACTAAAGGAGAAAATAAACAATACAAATAAAAACAAATTACAAAACCAGAAATGCAAGAGAGGACATTATTATGAATCTCATCGGCATGGAAAGAATAATGAAGCAATACTATGAGCACTATATGCACACAAATTTGATAACTTAGATGAAATGGACCAATTCCTTGAAAGATACAATCCACCAAAACTCACACAAGAAGAAATAAACAATCTGAACTGAATTATGGCTTAAATAAATGGAAATAATAATTTTAGAACTTCCAAAAAGAGAAACAAATAGACTCAGATGAGTTTACTGGTGAATTCTACCAAGCATTTGAGAAATAAACTATGCTAGTTCTTGAAGACAAAAGCAAAAGTAATGATTTCTAATTCTATGAGTTCGGTAATACTTTAATAACAAAAGCAAACAAGATACTTTAAAAAACTACAAACCAATCTCCATCATAAGCATAGGTGCAAAAATTCTCATACAAAGCAAACCAAATGTAACTGTCTATAAAAAAAAAATGCACCAAGGCCACTTGGAATTTATCCAGATATTCAAGGTTGGGTCAACATTTAAAAAGTAACTAATACAATTCATCACACAAAAGGCTGAAGAAAAAAACATAATCGTATCAGTAGATGCACAAAAGGCATTTGAAACAATCTAACATTTACCCATGATACAAACTCTCAGCAAACTAAGGATAGAGGAGAACATCTCAACTTGATAAAGAATATCTACAAAAAACCTATAGCTAGCAATATGTAATGATAAGAAACTAGAAGATATCCTACTAAGATTAGAACAAAGACTCCGTATGTTTGGGAGAAAATAAGGGAAGAGAACAAGAGTCTCTGCCTGGTGATCCAAAGAATTCTCTTGGATTTTGTACAAGACCAACAAGATGATAACTCTGTGAGTCAGCAAGAACTACTCCTTATTGGACTTGGGGTGTACCCTTAAGCAGATACAGCCTGGATTAAAAATATCCAAGTCCTTTCAAATATTTGGAAAAACTTCTAAAGAAAAATGGCTATAAATAAGCGCAAATAGATCACAGATAAAGATCACAAAATACCTGACTCTTAAATTCCCACACACCTAAGTACATCTATTAGCATCAGCACCATCCAGGAAAACATGAACTTGCCAAATGAACTCAACCAGTTACCAGGGACCAATCCTGAGAAACAGATAAGTAAGCTTTCAGACAGATAATTCAAAATAGCTGGGTTGAGGAAACGAAAGAAGATTCAAAATAACACAGAGAAGGTATTCATAATTCTATCAGATAAATCTAAAAAAGACATTAATATAATTCAAAAGAATAAAGCTGAAATTCTGGAGCTGAAAAATGCAATTCGAACACCAAAGAATGTATCAGAGTCCTTTATAGCAGAATAGATCAAGCAGAAGAAAGAATTGTTGAGATTGAAGACAGGCTATTTGAAAATACATAGTCAGAGGGTATGAAAGAAAAAAGGATAAAAAACAATGAAGCATGCCTACAGCATACAGAAAACAGCATCAGAAGTTCAAATCTAAGAGATTTTGTCCTTAAAGATGAGGTAAATGGAGATATAGGAGGCCGGGTGTGGTGGCTCATGCCTGTAATCCCAACACTTTGGGAGGCTGAGGCAGGTAGATCACAATGTCAGGAGTTCGAGACCAGCCTGACCAACAGGGTGAAGTTCTGTTTCTACTAAAAATACAAAAATTAGCTGAGCATGGTGGTGGGCACCTGTAATCCCAGCTACTTGGGAGGCTGAGGCAGGAGAATCGCTTGAACGTGGGAGGTGGAGGTTGCAGTAAGCTGAGATTGTGCCACTGCACTCCAGCCTGGGTGACAGAGTGAGACTCCATCTCAAAAAAACAAAAACAACAACAAAAGGATTAGAAAGTTTATTCTAAAGGATAATAACAGAGAATTTTCCAACCCTAGAGAAAGATATCAATATTCCAAGTACAAGAGAGTTATAGGACACCAAGCAAATTTAACCCAAAGAAAACTACATCAAGACATTTAAGAATGAAACTACTAAAGGCCAAGGATAAGGAAAGAATCCTAAAAACAGCAAGAGAAAAGAAACAACAAACAATGGAGCTCCACTACATCTGGCAGCAGATTTTTCAGTGGAAACCTTACAGGCAGCCAGGAGAAAGTGTCATGACATATATAAAGTGCTGAAGAAAATATATATATATTACCCTAGAAAAGTGTATTTCACGAAAATATCCTTCAAGTATGAAGAAAAAATAAGGACATTTCCAGACAAAAAAAAAAAAAAAAACTGAGGGACTGCATCAATACCAGAATACTCCTACAAGAAATACTAAAGGTAGTAACTCAGTCATCAAGAAAGTGACATTAATGAGCAATAAACAATCACCTGAAGGTACAAAACTCACTGTTAATAGTAAGTACACAGAAAAATACAGAATATTATAACACTGTAACTGTGTTGTAAAAACTACTGTTATCCTAAGTAGGAAGACTAAATAATGAACAAATAAAAAATAGTAACTATAAGAATTTTTCAAGACATAGTCAGTGCAACAAGATGTAAATAGATACAACAAAATGTTAAAAAGCAGGACAAAATTGAAGTGACTTTTTATTAGTTTTTTTTTTTTTTTTTGCTTATTTGTTTGTTATGCAAATAGAGTTCAGTTGTTACTAGGTTAAAATAATGGGTTATAAGATAGTATTTGCAAGCCTCATGACAATCTTAAACCAAAAAATATACAATGCATACACAAAAATTAAAAAAATATATTTTAAAAGAAGTTATGTCATGTCACCAGACAAAATTATCATCACTGGAAGAAGACAATAATAAAAGAAAGAAAGCAGAAAGAGAATAACACAAAACAACCAGAAAACAAATAACAAAATGGCAAGAGTAAGACCTTACTTGTCAACAATAATATTGCATGTGAATGGACTAAACTCTCTAATCAAAAGATATAGATTAGCTGAGATGAAAAAGCAAGGCTCATTGACCTGTGGCCCAAAGAAACACAACTCACCTGTAAAGACACAAATACACTGAAAATAAAGGATGGAAAAAGATATCCCATGCCAATGAAAACCAGAAAAAAGCAGAAGTTGCTATACATATATCTGACATAATAGATTTCAAGACGAAAACTAAAAGAAAAGACAAAGAAAGTCACTATATAATGATAGAGGAGTTGATTCAGTAAGAAATAATTTTATTAATATAATGCATTAATATCACAATATAATTTTAAATATATACGCACCCAACAAGAGGATATAATTTTGTTAATATATTCAAATTGTAATAGAATTTTAAATATATATGTACCCCAAACTGTAGCATCCAGATATATAAAGGAAATATTATTAGACCTAAAGAGAGAAACAGGCACAAATACAATAATATCTGCAGATTTCAAGCACTGGACAGCTTTCAGCATTGGCCAGCTCTACCAGACAGAAAATCAACAAAGGAACATGACACTTAATCTACACTATAGACCAAATGGATCTAGTATATATTTATAAAACATTTCATCTAAGAGCTGCAGAGAAACATATTCTTTTCCTCAGCACATGAATTATTCACAAGAATAAACCATATGTTAAGTCACAAAAAATGTCTTAAACCATTCAAAAAGTTGAGATAATATCAAGAATCTTCCTTGACCTTAATGGAATATAACTAAAAATTAGTAAGAAGAGAAATTGTGTCAAAATAGAAGATGGCCGAATAGGAACAGCTCCAGTCTCCAACTCCCAGCGCGAGCGCACAGAAGACCGGTGATTTCTGCATTTTCAACTGAGGTACTGGGTTCATCTCACTGGGGAGTGCCGGACGGTCGGTGCTGGTCAGCTGCTGCAGCCCGACCAGCGAGAGCTGAAGCAGGGCGAGGCACCGCCTCACCTGGGAAGCGCAAGGGGGAAGGGAGTCCCTTTTCCTAGCCAGGGGAACTGAGACACACAACACCTGGAAAATCGGGTAACTCCCACCCCAATACTGCGCTTTAAGCAAACAGGCACACCAGGAGATCATATCCCACACCTGGCCGGGAGGGTCCCACACCCACGGAGCCTCCCTCATTGCTAGCACAGCAGTCTGTGATCTACCAGCAAGGCAGCAGCGAGGCTGGGGGATGGGCGCCCGCCATTGCTGAGGCTTAAGTAGGTAAACAAAGCTGCTGGGAAGCTCGAACTGGGTGGAGCTCACAGCAGCTCAAGGAAACCTGCCTGTCTCTGTAGACTCCACCTCTGGGGACAGGGCACAGTAAACTAAACAAACGCAGAAGACACCTCTGCAGACGCAAACGACTCTGTCTGACAGCTTTGAAGAGAGCAGTGGATCTCCCAACACGGAGGTTGAGATCTGAGAAGGGACAGACTGCCTGCTCAAGTGGGTCCCTGACCCCTGAGTAGCCTAACTGGGAGACATCCCCCACTAGGGGCAGTCTGACACCCCACACCTCACAGGGTGGAGTACACCCCTGAGAGGAAGCTTCCAAAGCAAGAATCAGACAGGGACACTCGCTGTTCAGAAATATTCTATCTTCTGCAGCCTCTGCTGCTGATACCCAGGCAAACAGGGTCTGGAGTAGACCTCAAGCAATCTCCAACAGACCTACAGCTGAGGGTCCTGACTGTTAGAAGGAAAACTATCAAACAGGAAGGACACCTACACCAAAACCCCATCAGTACATCACCATCATCAAAGACCAGAGGCAGATAAAACCACAAAGATGGAGAAAAAGCAGGGCAGAAAAGCTGGAAATTCAAAAAACAAGAGCGCATCTCCCCCGGCAAAGGAGCGCAGCTCATCGCCAGCAACGGATCAAAGCTGGACGGAGAATGACTTTGACGAGATGAGAGAAGAAGGCTTCAGTCCATCAAATTTCTCAGAGCTAAAGGAGGAATTACGTACCCAGCGCAAAGAAACTAAAAATCTTGAAAAAAAAGTGGAAGAATTGATGGCTAGAGTAATTAATGCAGAGAAAGTAATAAACGAAATGAAAGAGATGAAAACCATGACACGAGAAATACGTGACAAATGCACAAGCTTCAGTAACCGACTCGATCAACTGGAAGAAAGAGTATCAGCGATTGAGGATCAAATGAATGAAATGAAGCGAGAAGAGAAACCAAAAGAAAAAAGAAGAAAAAGAAATGAACAAAGCCTGCAAGAAGTATGGGATTATGTAAAAAGACCATATCTACGTCTGATTGAGGTGCCTGAAAGTGAGGGGGAAAATGGAACCAAGTTGGAAAACACTCTTCAGGTTATCATCCAGGAGAACTTCCCCAACCTAGTAGGGCAGGCCAACATTCAAATCCAGGAAATACAGAGAATGCCAAAAAGGTACTCCTCGAGAAGAGCAACTCCAAGACAAATAATTGCCAGATTCACCAAAGTTGAAATGAAGGAAAAAATCTTAAGGGCAGCCAGAGAGAAAGGTCGGGTTACCCACAAAGGGAAGCCCATCAGACTAACAGCAGATCTCTCGGCAGAAACTCTCCAAGCCAGAAGAGAGTGGGGGCCAATATTCAACATTCTTAAAGAAAAGAATTTTAAACCCAGAATTTCATATCCAGCCAAACTAAGTTTCATAAGTGAAGGAGAAATAAAATCCTTTACAGATAAGCAAATGCTTGAGATTTTGTCACCACTAGGCCTGCATTACAAGAGACCCTGAAGGAAGCACTAAACATGGAAAGGAACAACCGGTACCAGCCATTGCAAAAACATGCCAAAATGTAAAGACCATCGAGGCTAGGAAGAAACTGCATCAACTAACGAGCAAAATAACCAGTTAATATCATAATGGCAGGATCAAGTTCACACATAACAATCTTAACCTTAAATGTAAATGGACTAAATGCTCCAATTAAAAGACACAGACTGACTGGCAAACTGGATAAAGAGTCAAGACCCATCAGTCTGCTGTATTCAGGAGACCCATCTCACATGCAGAGACATACATAGGCTCAAAATAAAGGGATGGAGGAAGATTTACCAAGCAAATGGAGAACAAAAAAAAGCAGGGGTTGCAATACTGGTCTCTGATAAAACAGACTTTAAACCATCAAAGATCAAAAGAGACAAAGAAGGCCATTACATAATGGTAAAGGGATCAATTCAACAGGAAGAGCTAACTATCCTAAATATATATGCACCCAATACAGGAGCACCCAGATTCATAAAGCAAGTCCTTAGAGACTTACAAAGAGACTTAGACTCCCATACAATAATAATGGGAGACTTCAACACTCCACTGTCAACGTTAGACAGAACAACGAGACAGAAAGTTAACAAGGATATCCAGGAATTGAACTCATCTCTGCAGCAAGCAGACCTAATAGACATCTATAGAACTCTCCACCCCAAATCAACAGAATATACATTCTTCTCAGCACCACATCGTACTTACTCCAAAATTGACCATGTAATTGGAAGTAAAGCACTCCTCAGCAAATATACAAGAACAGAAATTATAACAAACTGTCTCTCAGACCACAGTGCAATCAAACTAGAACTCAGGACTAAGAAACTCAATCAAAACCGCTCAACTACATGGAAACTGAACAACCTGCTCCTGAATGACTACTGGGTACATAACGAAATGAAGGCAGAAATAAAGATGTTCTTTGAAACCAATGAGAACAAAGATACTACATACCAGAATCTCTGGGACACATTTAAAGCAGTGTGTAGAGGGAAATTTATAGCACTAAATGCCCACAAGAGAAAGCAGGAAAGATCTAAAATTGACACTCTAACATCGCACTTAAAAGAACTAGAGAAGCAAGAGCAAACACATTCGAAAGCTAGCAGCAGGCAAGAAATAACTAAGATCAGAGCAGAACTGAAGGAGATAGAGACACAAAAAACCCTCCAAAAAATCAATGAATCCAGGAGTTGGTTTTTTGAAAAGATCAACAAAATTGACAGACCGCTAGCAAGACTAATAAAGAAGAAAAGAGAGAAGAATCAAATCGATGCAATTAAAAATGATAAAGGGGATATCACCACCGACCCCACAGAAATACAAACTACCATCAGAGAATACTATAAACACCTCTACGCAAATAAACTGGAAAATCTAGAAGAAATGGATAATTTCCTGGACACTTACACTCTTCCAAGACTAAACCAGGAAGAAGTTGAATCCCTGAATAGACCAATAGCAGGCTCTGAAATTGAGGCAATAATCAATAGTCTACCAACCAAAAAAAGTCCAGGACCAGATGGATTCACAGCTGAATTCTACCAGAGGTACAAGGAGGAGTTGGTACCATTCCTTCTGAAACTATTCCAATCAATAGAAAAAGAGGGAATCCTTCCTAACTCATTTTATGAGGCCAACATCATCCTGATACCAAAGCCTGGCAGAGACACAACAAAAAAAGAGAATTTTAGACCAATATCCGTGATGAACATCGATGCAAAAATCCTCAATAAAATACTGGCAAACCGGATTCAGCAACACATCAAAAAGCTTATCCACCATGATCAAGTGGGCTTCATCCCTGGGATGCAAGGCTGGTTCAACATTCGCAAATCAATAAACATAATCCAGCATATAAACAGAACCAAAGACAAGAACCACATGATTATCTCAATAGATGCAGAAAAGGCTTTTGACAAAATTCAACAGCCTTCATGCTAAAACGCTCAATAAATTTGGTATTGATGGAACGTACTTCAAAATAATAAGAGCTATTTATGACAAACCCACAGCCAATATCATACTGAATGGGCAAAAACTGGAAAAATTCCCTTTGAAAACTGGCACAAGACAGGGATGCCCTCTCTCACCACTCCTCTTCAACATAGTGTTGGAAGTTCTGGCTAGGGCAATTAGGCAAGAGAAAGAAATCAAGGGTATTCAGTTAGGAAAAGAAGAAGTCAAACTGTCCCTGTTTGCAGATGACATGATTGTATATTTAGAAAACCCCATTGTCTCAGCCCAAAATCTCCTTAAGCTGATAAGCAACTTCAGCAAAGTCTCAGGATACAAAATTAATGTGCAAAAATCACAAGCATTCTTATACACCAGTAACAGACAAACAGAGAGCCAAATCATGAATGAACTTCCATTCACAATTGCTTCAAAGAGAATAAAATACCTAGGAATGCAACTTACAAGGGATGTAAAGGACCTCTTCAAGGAGGACTACAAACCACTGCTCAGTGAAATAAAAGAGGACACAAACAAATGGAAGAACATACCATGCTCATGGATAGGAAGAATCAATGTCGTGAAAATGGCCATACTGCCCAAGGTTATTTATAGATTCAATGCCATCCCCATCAAGCTACCAATGAGTTTCTTCACAGAATTGGAAAAAACTGCTTTAAAGTTCATATGGAACCAAAAAAGAGCCCGCATTCCCAAGACAATCCTAAGTCAAAAGAACAAAGCTGGAGGCATCACGCTACCTGACTTCAAACTATACTACAAGGCTACAGTAACCAAAACAGCATGGTACTGGTACCAAAACAGAGATATAGACCAATGGAACAGAACAGAGTCCTCAGAAATAATACCACACATCTACAGCCATCTGATCTTAAAGTATAATAATAATAAATAAATTTAAAAAAAATTATGACAATAAAAAAAAAAGAAATTGTGGAAACTATAAAACTACATGGAAATTAAACAATATGCTCCCGAATGACCAGTGGGTCAATGAAGAAATTAAGATAAAAATTGAAAAATGTCTCGAATCAAATGATAATAAAAACACAACATACCAAAACCTATGGGATACAGCAAAAGTAGTAGATGTGCCTACATCAAAAAAAGAGGGAAAACTTTAAATAAGCAATCTTATGATTCATCTTAAAGGACAAGAAAAGCAAGAGCAAACCAGACCCAAAATTAGTAGAAGAAAAGAAATAATAAAGATCAGAGCAGAAATAAATAAATTTGAAATGAATAATACAATCCAACGTCAATGAAACAAAAAGTGTGTTTTTTGGAAGTTAAATAAAACTGACAAACTTTTAACCAGATTAAGAAAAATAGAGACGATCCAAATAAAGAAAATTAGAAATAAGAAAGGAGACATTACAACTGACACTGCAGAAATTCAAGAGATAATTAGTGGCTACTCTGAGCAATTACATGCCAATAAACATACCAAAATCAGCAACCTTTCTATATGCCACCAATGAATAATGTGAAGGAGAAATTAAGAAGTAATCCCATTTACAATAGCCACACATAAAGTTAAATACCTAGCAATTAACAAAGTAAGTGAAAGATCTCTACAGTGAAAACTATAAAACACTGCTGAAAGAAATTGAAGAGGACACCAACAAATGGAAAAATATTTCATATTCACAGATTGCAAGAGTCAATATTGTTAAAATGTCCATACTACCCAGAGCAATCTACAGATTCAATGCAGTCTTACAAAATATCAATGGTATTCTTCACAGAAATAGAAAAAAAAATCTTCACATTTATATGATACTACAAAAACTCAAAATAACCAAAGTTTTCCTGAACAAAAAGAGAAAAAATGAAGCAAAAACATTACCAGACTTCAAATTATACTACAGAGTTACAGTAACAAAAACAGCATGGTACTTGCATAGAAACAGACACATAGACCAATGAAACAAAATCGAGAACCTAGAAGAAAATCCACACACTTACAGTGAACTGGTTTTCAACAAATGTGCCAAGAACATACACTAGGAAAAAGACAGTCTCTTCAATAAATGGTACTGGGAACACTGGATATTCATATGCAGAAGAATAAAACTAGATCTCTATTTCTCAGCATACCAAAAATCAAATAAAAATCAATTAAAGACTTAAATCTAAGATCTCCAACTATGAAGCTACTAAAATATTGAGGCAATCCTCCAGGACATTGTTCTGGGCAAAAGTTTTTTGAGAAATACCCTACAACCACAGGCAACCAAAGTAAAATTGAACAAACTGGATCACATCAAGTTAAAAAGCTTCTGCACAGCAAAGGATACATTCAACAAATCAAAGAGAAAACCCACAAAATGGGAAAAAATATTTGCAAACTACCCATCTGACAAGGGATTAATAACCAGAATATATAAGGAGCTCAAACAGCTCTCTAGGAAAACCTAATAATTCATTCAAAAGATGGGCAAAAGATTTGAATACACATTTCTCATAAGAAGACATACAAGGGGCAAAAAGGCATATGAAAAGGTGCTCAACTCTGCTAAGGGACAGACTGCCTCCTCAAGTGGGTCCCTGACACCCACGCCTCCTAACTGGGAGACACCTCCCAGCAGGGGTCCACAGATACCTCATAGAGGAGAGCTCCAGCTGGCATCTGGGGGGTGCCCTCTGGAACGAAGTTTCCAGAGGAAGGAGCAGGCAGCAATCTTTGCTCTTCTGCAGCCTCTGCTGGTGATACCCAGGCAAACAGGATCTGGGGTAGAACGCCAGAAAACTCCAGCAGACCTACAGAAGAGGTCCCCAACTGTTAGAAGGAAAACTAACAAATGGAAAGCAATAACATCGACATCAACAAAAAGGATGCTGACACAAAAACCCCATGGAAAGGTCATCAGCATCAAAGACCAAAGGTAGATAAATCCATGAAGATGAGGAAAAACCGGCACAAAAATGCTGAAAATTCCAAAAACCAGAATGCCTCTTCTCCTCCAAAGGATCACAACTCCTTGCCACCAAGGAACAAAACTGGACAGAAAATGAGTTTGATGAACTGACAGAAGTAGGTTTCAGAAGGTGGGTAATAACAAACTCCTCTGAGCTAAAGGAACATGTTCTAATTCAGTGCAAGGAAGCTAAGAACCTTGATGAAAGGTTACAGGAACTGGTAACTAGAATAACCTGTTTAGAGAAGAACATAAATGACCTGATGGAGTTAAAAAACACAGCATGAGAACTTTGTGAAATATACACAAGTATCAATAGCCAAATCAATCAAGTGGAAGAAATGACATCAGAGACTGAAGATCAACTTAATGAAATAAAGCATGAAGACAAGTTTATAGTAAAAAGAGTGAAAAGGAATGAGCAAAGTCTCCAAGAAATATGGGACTATGTGAAAAGACAAAATCTACATTTGCTTGGTGTACCTGAACGTGATGGGGAGAATGGAAATAAGTTGGAAAACACACTTCAGGATATTATCCAGCAGAACTTCCTCAACCTAGAAAGACAGGTCTACATTCAAATTCAGGAAATACAGAGAAAATGACTATGATACTTCTCAAGGAGAGCAACCCCAAGACACATAATCATCAAATTCACCAAGGCTGAAATGAGGAAAAAATATTAAGGGCAGCCAGAAAGAAAGGTCAGGTTACCCACAAAGGGAAGCCCATCAGACTAACAGCGGAACTCTCTGCAGAAACCCTACAAGGCAGAAGAGAGTAGGAGCCAATATTCAACATGCTTAAAGAATTTTCAACCCAGAATTTCATATTCAGCCAAACTAAGTTTCATAAGTGAAGGAGAAATAAAATCCTTTATGGATAAGCAAATGCCAAGAGATTTTGTCACCGCTAGGCCTGCCTTACAAGAGCTCCTGAAGGAAGCACTGAATATGGAAAGGAAAAACTGGTACCAGCCACTACAAAAACATACCAAAATGTAAAGACCATTGACACTGCATTAACTATGTGCAAAATAACCAGCTAGCATCATAATGACAAGATCAAATTCACATGTAACAATGTTCACCTTAAATGTAAATGTGCTAAATGCCTCAATTAAAGACACAGAATGGCAAATTGGATGTAGTAAAGACCCATTGGTGTGCTGTATTCAGGAGACCCATCTTACGTGCAAAGACACATATAGACTCAAAATAAAGGGAAGGAGGAATATTTACTAAGTAAATGGAAAGGAAAAAAGCAGGGGTTATAATCCTAGTCTCTGATAAGACAGACTTTAAACCAACAAAGATCAAAAAAGACAAAGAAAGGCATTATGAAATGGTAAAGGGATCAATGCAACAGGAAGAAGTAACTAGCATAAATATATATTCACCCAATACAGAAGCACCCAGATTCATAAAGCAAGTTCTTAGAGACCTACAAAGAGTCTTAGACTCCCACACAATAGTAGTGGGAGACTTTAACACACCATTGTCAATATTAGATCAATGAAACAGAACATTAACAAGGGTATTCAGGATTTGAACTCAGCTCTGGATCAAGCGGACCTAGCAGACATCTACAGAACACTCCACCCCAAATCAATAGACTACACATTCTAGTAAGCAATCAACAGACTATACATTCTAGTAAGCACCACATAGCACTTATTCTAATATTGACAAGATAATTAGAAGTAAAACAATCCTCAGCAAATGCAAAGAACTGAAATCATAACAGTCTCTCAGACCACAGTGCAAACACTTTAGAACTGAGGATTAAGGAACTCACTCCAAACCAAACAACTACATGGAAACTGAACAAGCTGCTCCTGAATGACTACTGGGTAAATAACCAAATTAAGGCAGAAATAAATAAATTTTTCGAAACCAATGAGAACAAAGACACAATGTACCAGAATCTCTGGGACACAGCTAAAGCAGTATTTAGAGGGAAATCTGTAGCACTAAATACCCACATGAGAAAGCAGAAAAGATCTAAAATAGACACACTAACATCACAATTAAAATAAATAGAGAAGCAAGAACAAACAAATTCAAAAGCTAGCAGAAGACAAGAAATAACTAAGATCAGAGCAGAACTGAAGGAGATAGAGACACAAAAAATCCTTCAAAAAATAAATTGATCCAGGAGCTGGTTTTTTGAAAAGATCAACGAAATAGGCAGACCACTAATCAGACTAATAAGAAAAGACAGAAGAATCAAATAGACACAATTAAAAATGATAAAGGGGATATCACCATTGATCCCACAGAAATACAAACTACCATCAGAGAATACTATAAACACCTCTACTCAAATAAACCAGAAAATCTAGAAGAAATTGATAACTTCCTGGACACATACGCCCTCCTAAGACTAAACCAGGAAGAAGTTGAATCTGTGAATAGAATAATAAGTTCTGAAATTCAGGCAGTAATTAATATCCTACCAACCAAAAACAGTCCAGGACCAGATAGATTCACAGCCAAATTCTACTAGAGTTACAAAGAGCTGGAATCATTACTTGTGAAACTATTTCAAACAATAGAAAAAGAGAAACCTCTCCCTAACTAATTTTATGAGGCCAGCATCATCATGACACCAAAACCCGGCAGAGACACAACAAAAAAAGAAAATTTCAGGCCAATATCCCTGATGAACATGGAAGCAAAAATTCTCAATAAAATACTGGCAAGCCAAATCCAGCAGCACATCAAAAAGCTTATCCACCACAATCAAGTTGGCTTCATCCCTGGGATCCAAGGCTGTTTCAACATATGCAATCAAGAAAGATAATCCATCACATAAACAGTACCAATAACAAAAACCACATGATTATCTCAATAGATGCAGATAAGTCCTTCGATAAAATTCAACACCCCTTAATGCTAAAAACACTTGATAAACTAGGTATTGATGGAATATATATCAAAATAATAAGAGTTATTTATGACAAACCCAAAGCCAATATCATACTGAATCGGCAAAAGCTGGATTCCCTTTGAAAACTGACACAAGAAAGGAATACCCTCTCTCATCATTCCTATTCAACGTAGTATTGGAAGTTCTGGCCACGGCAATCAGGCAAGAGAAAGAAACAATGGGTATTCAAATAGGAAGAGAGGCAGTTAAATTATCTCTCTGTGCAGATGACATGATTCTATATTTAGAAAACCCCATTGTCTCAGCCCAAAATCTCCTTAAGCAGATAAACAACTTCAGCAAAGTCTCAGCATACAAAATCAACGTGAAAAAATCACAGGCATTCCTGTACACAAATAATAGACCAACTGAGAGCCATATCATGAGTGAACTCCCATTCACAACTGCTGCTAAGAGAATAAAATACCTAGGAATACAATTTACAGGGGATGTGAAGGACCTCTTCAAGGAGAACTACAAACCACTGCTCAAGGAAATAAGAGAGGACATAAACAATGGAAAAACATTCCATGCTCATGGATAGGAAGAATCAGTATCATGAAAATGGCCATACTTTCCAAAGTAATTTATAGATTCAATGCTATTCCCATCAAGCTTCCATTGACTTTCTTCACAGAATTAGAAAAATATTACTTCAAATTTCATATGGGACCAAAAAAGAGTCCGTATAGGCAAGACAATCCTATGCAAAAAGAACAAAGCTGGAGGCATCACACTACCTGATTTCAAACTATACTACAAGGTTACAGTAATTAAAACAGCATGGTACCGGTACCAAAACAGATATATAGACCAGTAGAACAGAACAGAGGCCTCAGAAGTAACATCACACATATACGAACATCTGATCTTTGACAAACCTGACAAAAACAAGCAATTGAGAAAGGATTCCCTATTTAATAATTCCCTATTTAATAAATTCCCTATTTAATAAACGGGAAAACTGGCTAGCCATATGCAGAAAAGAAACTGGAACCGTTCCTTACACCTTATTCACAAATTAACTGAAGATGGACAAAAGACTTAAACATAAGACCTAAAGCCATAAAAATCCTAGAAGAAAACCTAAGCAATACCATTCAGGACATAGGCAAGAGAAAATACTTCGAAATTAAACACCAAAAACAATTGCAACAAAACCCAAAATTGACAAATGGGATCTAATTAAACTAAAGAGATTCTGCACAACAAAATAAACTATCATCAGAGTGAACAGGCAACCTACAGAATGCGAGAAAATTTTTGCAATCTATCCATCTGACAAAGGGCTAATATCCAGAATATACAACGAACTTAAAGAAATTTACAAGAAAAAAAAAAAACCATCAAAAAGTGGGCAAAGGATATGACAAAACACTTCTCAAAATAACTGCCCATTTTTAAATAAGAAGTGTATTTGGGTTGTTTTCAACTCGATGGATAAATGTCTAAGGGAATGGATACCCCATTCTTCATGATGTGCTTATTTCACATTACATGACTGTACCAAAACATATGCCATATGTATGTACAACTAGTTAGCACCCATGAAAATTTAAAAAAAAAATTTTTAAAAAGAAGAGACAATGTATACAGATTGGAAAGGAAAAGTAAAACTGCCTTTCCTCACAGTTGACATAATGCAGGATATTCAGAATAATTGACAGATACTCCTGGAAATAATAAATAATTACATAAAGGTTGCAGGATATGAGGTTAATATACAAAATTCAATCTCTTTGTTACATACCAGCAATAAGTAATTGGAATCTTAAGTTTAAAACACAATACAATTTATATTAACACCCCCCAAAATTAAATACTTGCAGGTAAAATGAAAATAAATATGAAGAGAATCTATATGAAAAAAACTACAAACCTGTGATGAAAGAAATCAGACAAGAAGACACAATATTGTCACAATGTCACTTCTTCACTTGGCCTATAGATTCAACATAATCCCCATCAAAATGTCAGCAAGTTATTATTTGAATATCAACAAATGGATTCCAATGTTTATAGGCAGAGGCAAAAGAGTCACAATAATGAACACAATAATGAAGCTAAAACGCACAGTTGAAGGATCGACACTACTCAACATCAAGACTTACTATATATCCACAGTATTAAAGGCAGTGTAATATTGCTGAAAAGAAAAACAGACAAATAGATTAATGGAACAGAATAGATAGCCCCAAAAAAGACCCACACAGATATAGTCAACTGATTTTGCCAAAACTGCTCTTTTGGCAAAAGAGCAATGATAATATAATGGCAAAAAGAGTCTTTTTAAAAATAATATTGTAAACTGGAACTTCTCATTGCAAAAAAAGTGAATCTAGACAGAGACCTTACACCTTTCACAAAAATTAACTCAAAATGAATTACAGACATAGGTGTAAAATGCAGAACTGTAAAACTTGTTGAAGATAACATAGAATATCAAGATGACATTGAATATGGTAATGACTTTTTAGATACAACTCTAGTGTCACAATCCATGAAAGTACGAATGGACAAGCTGAACTTTATTGAAAGTAAAACCTTCCACTCTGATAAGCCACTGTTAAGAGAAAAAGAAGACAAGCCACAGACTGGAAAGAAATATTTGCAGAAATTATATCTGATAAAGGATTCTCATTTAAAATATACAAAGAACTCTTAAAACTCAACAGTATGAAACAAACAACCTGCTTTAAAAATGGAAAAAAGAATACAAACAGACACCTTACCAAAGAAAACATACAGATAGCAAATAAGCATATGAAAAGATGCTCAACATCATCTGTCATTAGGGTAGTGCAGATTAAAGTAACAATGAGATACTACTACGTACCATTAGAGTGGTCAAAATTCAAACACTGACAAAACCAGATGCTAATGAGGATGTACAGCAACAGGAAGTCTCATTCATTGCTGGTGAGAATCCAAAATGGTACAGCCACTTTGGAGGACAGTTTTCAGGTGTTGACAAAAATAAACTCTTCGCAATAATTCAGCCATTGTGTTCCTTGGTATTTACTTAGATGTGCTGAAAACATTTGTCCACCCAAAAACTTGCACGCTTATAGCACTTTTATTTGCAATTGCCAAAACTTGAAAGCAGCCAAGATTTCCTTTAATAGGCAAATAAACACATAAACTGTGGAACATCCTCACAATGGAATTTTAATCAGTGGTGAAAAGAAATGAGCTTTTAAGGCATGACAAGACATGGAGGAAACTCACTCATTACTAAGTGAAAGAAGTCAAATTGAAAAGGCTAAATAATATATGATTCCAACTACATCTGAGAAAGACAAATCTGTGAGGACAGAAAAGATATCAGTGATTGCCAGGGCTTGTGGGGGAGGGAAGTGTGACTAGGCAGAACACAGAGGATTTTGGGGGCAGAACGAAGCTACTCTGTATAATATTATAATGGAGGAACATGTCATTACACATTTGTCAAAACCCATAGACTGGAAAACACCAAGAGTGAATCCCTTAATGTAAACTGTGGACTTTGAGTGATAATGATGTATCAGTGTAGGTTCATCAATTGTAACAAATGTATACCACTCTAGTACAGGATGTTGATAGCAGGATCAGAGGGTACAGAGGAACTCTATGGTTTCTGCTCTATCAACTTTGGTGTGAAGGTAAAACTGTTCTTAAAAAAATGTGTGTGCGTGTGTGTGTGTAAATATACATAAATGTATGTGTATATACATACTATCATCTAAATATATTATGTTCAAATACATATGTTTATAGCATCATCATATATATCATAAATATGACTATATATATTCAGATGATAGTATATCCTGCCTATAATATTCATAAAACACATTTTAAAATTATTTAGATTTCAACCAGTCATGAAAAGAAGTTATTTTAAAATAAACTGAAATCAAGAATTTATATACCACCACTATCCAATTAGAAAATACAGGAGAAATGCATTTTATTCATGCATTTTGACAATAAAGAAATACAAGACATCCGGTAATAAACATCAAAAATATGCAGAAATAATATGATATGCCTATAAAATTTATTAAAATATACAAAATAAAAGAGCTACCCTAATGTGTGCAGTCATAAATTAACAAGATGAGGTATGAGAATAATTTAAAATAATTTACTTGTTCCTTAATTCATTCTTAAAATGAAATAACCAAATTTCATTAAGAAACAAATTGATTCATTTGAACACTTTGAGAAAAATAATGATTGAAAGATATTTTTCTCAAATATTTAAATATAACATAAATTTAAATATTTTATAATGAATGCAGGAATAAATATGGAATCAACAGAAATTTCTGAGGTCAGTTTAATTATTGGTATTAATAGGATACACAATAAAATATTATTTAAACCAGCAAGGGAAGGAAAGGATACTCTATTAATCTGGAAATACGTATTGAAGGCAAAAAGCAGAATCATCTTACTCTATTTTATCTAGCATCAGAAGAAAGTAGAGATAAATATTAATAGAATAGCTATATATTCATATGCAGAAATGGCAAATTAACAGTTACGGCTGTAGAAGAATATAAAATTCTTGTACAATGTGTCATAAATATAATCAAAATAAACAAAAATGGGAAATATAAGCTTATAATTATTAATATTCTTAAAAACAGGATGTCTATATAGAAGGAAAAAGTTAAACATCCAGATTTTAAAAGTAGCAAAATAAGATGAACTGGCAATTTGGAAAAAAGAAATACAATGATTAACAAACTTATGAAAAAGTGTTAAAACTGCAAGTGATCAAAAGTGCAAAAATTTAATAACTAGTGAGATTCTTCTTTTTATATAGTGATAATATTAAAGGTTAAATAAATATATATATGTGTATATATGTGTTTTCCATTGTTTATTTGGGGTAAATTATACTGTCATAAACTGATAATCAGTGTATAAAATAATGAAATTTTTTCTGGAAAATAATTTGGCAGTATCAATCAAAATACTTAAAGTTCATTTACTTTGAACCAGCAAAAAATAAATAATCATACATCTCTAGAGTTATGCTGGTGAAAACTATAGACCACCAAAATGCTCAAAAACAAATTTGGCAAAATAAATTCTAGTATATTAATATGGTATATAGGCTTCAAAAATATTTAATTTCATAGAAAATTATTCATGAAGAACTGTTATCCAAAGGATGTTATAGAATAGTACATATAGCAGAATCCAAACTTTATACATACAAACTAGCAAAAACCACATAAATGATTGTATATGGGCAGATATATATATACATACAGTAATAGTTGTTCTATATTTTAAGATCACAAGTCGTTTTGTGTTTTTTGTAAAGTTTTCTACTTTGGAAACATAATGATTCAAACAATAAAATTTGAATTTTGACCTTGATTAAAAATAAAAAGACTTGGCCTGGCATGGTGGTGTACACCTGTAATTTCAGCACTTTGGGAGGCTGAGGCGGGCAGATCACCTTAGGTCAGGAGTTCAAGATCAGCCTGTCCAATATGTTGAAACCCTGTCTTTACTAAAAATACAAAAATTAGCTGGGCATGGTGTCAGATGCCTGTAATCCCAGCTACTCGGGAGCGTGAGACAGGGAGAATCACTTGAACCCAGGAGGTGGAGGTTGCAGTGAGCTGAGATCATGCCACTGCACTCCAGCCTGAGCAACTGGGCAAAAAATAATAAATAAATAAATAAATAAATAAATAAATAAATAAATAAATAAAGACTTAATCTGCTACACTGATTGGACAAAAGGGGTAGCGTAATCCAATTAACAGTAAAATGTGAAACAAAGTTTAACATTCAATGACATGTTTTTTTAAAAAATGTTGATGCATTTAGAATGAACTGTTAAAAATAGTAACTTTACTGATACCACTTTATATAACAGTATACAAAATTGGCACTATTAAGCCCCCTTCCCCCCAAAATGTAATTATTGCTAACTTTCAAATTATTTTGGTTTGAATTCAGAAATTCTGAGAACGATATTCTAGGGCACTCACTAAAAAGCACAAATGATTGATTATCTTGATTATGATTATGGAGGACATTATTTCCCAAACCAGAATTATCCTAGCTCCTATGTTTCAGAGGCTGATACTTCAGATGAAGGTGAAAGAACACACAGGCATCTATAAATGTCAGCATAAAAGTGCTGAATAACAACATTTGTGTCCATCATTGTACTTCCCTGAAGGTGGGTGTTTATGAAAAGTGTCCAGAGGACAAAAGCAAGGCGTGGAATTGAACAACCCCCCATTGGTAACTTACATCCTGAAACAAGAGATGTGATTACCCTTATCATTATCCGCTTGCTGAAAAGAGCTCCCAAAGCTATTAGTGGTCCTAAAATTACCCAGCTGTTTTTTAAATTCAACCATCGTATTTGACTCAGTGACCTCTTCGGTCAATGAATTTCACAGGTTGACTATACACATTCATAAGGCATTATTTACCTCAATTTGTTCTGAATTTACTGCTCCTTATTTTTATCAAGTATCTCCTTGTCTTCATCTTATTATGGAACAAGGTTAAAAAAAAGTGTCCTTTGTAATTTTCAATGCTTCAGTCAAGGATTTTTCTAAAATACACCAGATTTTGAAATTGTTTCTTAGGAAAATGAAAAATCTAGCTACAATCCATCTATTCTCTATTGGTATTTTATTCTCACTATGATTTCTTATTACTTGGTTTTGAATTCAATACTCATTATACTTCAGCATTCTATTTCTTTCATATTATTAACAACACAAGAATGACAACATAAACATACAATTTTTTTTCCCGATAAGTAAATCCAAGTTCATAATGACATCAAAAGATTAAACTCACTAATACTGTGATTTTATCTCAAATGAAGCATCAGTCTTGGTAAAACTGATACATTCAAAATACTTAAATTTCAAGTCAAGTGGAACAGAGCTGACTACTATACTATTCAAAAACGGTATTTTTGGCATTATCTTTTAGAGGAGATTCTTTCTGCTAGATTATTCAGGAATGACTTAGATCCACAAAAATCAGATGAATGGATAAGCTGATCATTTAGTCATGCAATCCTATTGTAATTCATCTAAACAAATGATCTCATGTTTTGCCACAAAGTTGTTTTCATAAACTGGATGGATCTTTCTTACCACAACATTCAGAGATACACTAAATGCTCATAGAAGTAATTTCTATATAGGGAACACATATTTTCCCAATATTTTTTGTAGTTACAAATAATTATGCTGAATTTAAATTAGCAATTTTCAATTGAATAGGTAGGTATAGTTTTCTTTTACACTGTGCATTCTTTCATAGTTGAAAATGTTTACAAACCCTGTTGTGTGTCATCATGTATTCATTCAAGACTTCCTCATTCATGTAGTCAAGTTGTATTAAATTACTTTAGAAATAAAATGTGATACGATGCAATCATACAATTAATACACAGGCAGCAAAAGAGTAGTCCTCCCTTGTTATTTAGCCTCCCTTAAGATGTAGTCCAGAGGACATCTGCTTGACAAAAACAAGTCTCTGGATTTCGCCCGAGACCTACTAAATAAAATTCTCTGTGAGGCAGAAGTCAGGAGCCAGCCTTTTAAATTAAATCCTTATCTGTGCTCTTTACAATTCTCTTTAGGCCTCTTTTGAGTTTTAACTCTCTCCCTGAGAAAGCTCCTCTCCACCTATGCTTCAGCTATATACCAGTGCCTCCTAATGTATCTCCAGCATGGGGCTCATGTTTGAGCACCAGATACTACCTTCTGGTTTGTTTCAGAGATATTTTATACTCAAACTGAAGTTATGACATCCTCGCGAAAACTTTCATTCATCTAGTTTCATCTATTTTCTTCACAGTGAACGGTAACACCACTTAAGTGCCCACATCAGAAACTGGTATCTTCTCTTCTTCCCTCCTCTCTTTAATTCTTTTAGTAGTAAAATCTGCTGTATTACCCATTAACGGATTTCTCTTGGGATTTATGTTTAGAAAATGTGCTCATGGATGAGAACAGATAAACCATGCTTCTGATTAAATGATGGAGCATAATTGCTAAATTGTGGGTCAGGGATAGAGATCAAGGATGACATCATGAAGCTGAAGAGTATCTGATAAATAAAATTTATCAGTTATGTTTCATTATGGAGAAAGATGCCCAAGACTTTTGCCAGCTGCATGGTTACATAATTGAAATCATAATATCAACAGAGATTTAACTGAGAACTTACTGAACACAAGAATAAGACACTAAAAATAAATCTATGCTAGAGAACTATAAGAGTCTATGAATGAAAAATAAGAAAAAAATACATAGAAGTCTATGTTGTTCAATCTTTTTACAACGGTTAAATCTTAGTATTGTTCACAGTTTTCCATTTATAAAAGTTTGGCTTAATTTTTTTGGAATAAAACAACATCTACATTTATCTTTTTCTTACAGTTGAATTAGAATTAAGTGACGTTCAGACATATTTTCAGAGAAAATAATTATAATATACTAGAGGCCAAAACATTCCATTTTGAAAGCCCTCATTCACTGTGCTCTTCTGAAATGGAGCTATTGCAAAAGCATATTCCATTTTAATAGTATTACGAAGATTCCTCTCTTCCACTTGCCCAAGTTGTTTTCTTATCGATTCGATAAGTATTAATTACCAGGACATTTGTCTCAGAAGGAAATATATGAGGCAGGAATATATCGATATGAATTTAAAATTGTATTATTGTTACAGATTAAATTTTCTTTTCAAAACAATACAGAAAGGCAGTTCATATTTTTATCACAAATTTAGAATTAAAGAAGTAACGTGTGCTGTTTGTATAATAGTTAATAATTTACTCTCTATTAGATCACTTTATGTTTGTCTTTATGTGTAGATTTAGTGAGTACTCTAAAATGGCTTTAATTATGTAACGTTTGATACAGATTGAAGTGGGTTATATTACAGAGTTCCTCAACCCCCAGGCCACAGACTGGTAATGGTCTATGGCCTCTTAGGAACTGGGCCGCACTGCAGCAGATGAGCAGTGGGTGAGTCAACGTTACCACCTGAGCTCTACCTGCTGTCAGATTAGCCTCAGCATTAAATTCTTCTATAAGCGTGAACCCTACTGTGAACTGAGTGTATGAGGGATCTAGGCTGTATGCTCCTTATGAGAACCTAATGCCTGATGATCAGGATGAAACAGTTTCCTGCTGAAAACATCCCCCGACCAATCTGTGGAAAAACTGTCTTCCATGAAACCAGTCCCTGGTGCTAAAAAGGTTGGGAACGACTGGGTTATAAGGCATAAAGAAAGAAAAAACACTTACAGTCCCACCAATCTGCTTATGAAATAGAGCATAACCATTGGTGTGGCTTCAGTGGGTATGTGTCTCCTCAGTCCCACTCTTCTGTCTTTCCAACATAAGTAACACTCCCCTGACGTTTATATTAACCTTTTTTTTTTTACTTTAAAAAACAGTTTGATGACATATCACTCAGCAGCATTTTTAAATGCATTCATGTGGTTTCAAATGGCTGTAATTTAATTTCACTGTGATCTAACATTCCATTCTAAGATTATTCTACATTTTATCAATTCTCCTGTTGATAAATGTTACAGTTGTTTAAAGTTATTGTGTTTAAGAGCAAGGTACAGTGAATATTTTTGTGCAGATCTTGTGGTACACATTTATAAAAATTCTCTGATATATACTTAGAAGTGGAACTGCTGTGTTATAGAGAATGAGAATGTTCAGGCATAAAATATAATGCCAAACTATTTTCTAAAAGGATTGTAATAATTCACACTCCTGATAGCAGTATACAGAGGTTCTCATTAACCCATATGCTCACCAAAATTTTATGTTTATTTATTGTCAGTCCACATTTCATCAGTCTGGCCAATATAAATAACTTGGTATATCATTGCAGCATTAATTACTGATTATTTGATTACTTAAAAGAGTGAGCCTGTTTTTACATATTTGTTTACCATTTGGTTTTTATAAGCATTGCCTATTTATATTATTTGGCCATTTTTATATTGGATTATCTATTTCTTATTGACTTGTAAATTTTCTTTATACATTCTGTACAGTTATTTTTCTCAGTTGCATATGTTTCAAATACTTTCTGCAGTGCATAGTTTGTTATCTTGCTATATAGTGCCTATTGATGCGTAGGATGTCTTAATATCAATATGGTCAATTAATTTTTAAACACTTTGTGCCTACTTTAAACATTCTTTAATGTGATATCTGTATGTTCCATATTTTAAACCTAAAATTATAATTTAAAAAATTTTAAATATTCAATGCGATGTGAATTTGTTTTTATATATAGAATTTGATAACGAGTTTGTTACACAGAAGAAACCAATAATCCCAGAATAATTCATGGAACAGTTACATCTTTCTCCCACTTATTAGCAGTGCCACATATGGCAGAGTATGCAAAATCCATTAAGGAAATATTTCATGAGCATTTACTATATGTCAATTACACTTTAGGTGGTAGAAATAGCGCAGTGAGAAAAATTTCTGCATTCATAATTGGGCTGGTTTTGGATCTCTCTAGTCTGTTGCATTTGTAAATATTTTTAACTCTGAATCAATTTTATAATACCTTATTTATTATATATGTATAGCAAGATTTAATGTCTCATAGAAAAAGTTCTGCTTTGAACTATTTTATTTAGTATTGATCACTTGCTCTTGTACTCTTCCATAAAAATGTTAGAATTAGCTTGTCAAGTTAGACACACACACACACACACACACACACCCCTGTAGGAAGGATGAAAAAATTGCATTCAATATATGCATCAATTAAGGGAGAAAGAATATCTTGATAATATTATTTCTTCACCATGGACATGATATATCTCTCCTTTTATTTAAGGCTTTAAAAAAAATCTCTTTCAAGAAGGTCTTATAAAAGTTTCCATATTCTCTTTGGACATTTAATTAGGTATGTTCACAGATGTTTTCTATTATTATTATTTCTTATTAGTAGTTGGCAGTATATAAAAATATAAGACTGAATCTTTTTTTTGCATTTATTCTATCTCCTACCATTTAGCTAAACTCTTTTTTTTCTAACAACCTATCTGTAGATACTCTGGTTTTCTGCATATACGGTAATCAATTCAATTTTTCATGTCTTTGTTTTAGTCTTTTGGAGTACAGAAGGATACTTTATACATTTTGTATATAAGAGGTGATGACATGATAATAGAAACCTTCATATAGCTCTTTATATAAAAGGTAATACTTTTGATGCTTCACCAGTACACCAATAGTTTCTGTAGGTTTACGCCAAATATAATTTATCCTAAGAGAAACTTCCCCAATATTTGTATTTTCTAAATAGTTTTTTATTAGGGGACTTTGTATTATATAAAATGCATTTTTTATAAGATCTAATAAGATAATCATATTTTCTTCATTCTGTAACATAGTAAAATAAAGTTATCAATTTACTAATGTTATATCTGTTAAATTTCTAGAATAGGTCCATCTTGGTCATGATATATCAATTTATGGAAATTACTGGATGCTGTTTGCTAATATTTTTATTATATTTGTATCCAGTATCATGAGTTAATGAGGCCTCAGATTTTCCATTCTTGTACTGTCTTTGTCTTGTTATCAAAGTTAAAATAAACACATAAGAAGAATGAAGAATTATTTCTCTTTCATATACTTTGGAAGGGTTCTTGTAATAGTGAAATGATCTGGTTTTGTGAGACTATCCTGTAAAATAGCAAAGAATTAGTGTTTTCTTTGGGGTAAGACAATATACTCAGATATAATGTCTTTTGAGATTCTTGAACTTACGAAGCAAGTTCTTGATGCACTAGTCCCCATCTCAGCACACTGCATCTTGGTCTGCACTTTTATTTCTTGCCTGAGTCCAGTGAGACAGAACACTTATACACACAACAAGTTACGTGCAGTGGACTTGTTATTTACAGATAGGCAGCAAGGGACAACAGAAGCTAGAGATTCATGGCAAGCCCATCTCCCAAGGGTCTGGAAAACCACCCAAGGTGGCTGGAATAATATCTATGCATACACAATTTACACCACAGCTGACGGACTGCAAAAATCAACCCACCCTAGATTTTATACCCCAAGTGCCGTAGGGTAAAAATCACTAAGGACATCCTGTTTCTAGGGTGACAAGAACAGGGTCTGGGCTATTCCAGTCAACTCCCCCTTATCTCAGGATGTTGCCTTCCTAGCACACTTTACAGTTATTCTTTGAAATTCCTGTATGTGACTAGAAGACCAGATAACAAGTGAGAAAGAGAGAACTGGATTGGTCAAAGACTGTCTGGAAAACGGTCCTGTAGTTTTCATCCAGATGATGTTCGTTACATTTTACTAGGAGTTTATTTAATTTGTCCAGGTTTTTACATTTATTCTTAATACAAAATTTTCCATATTATACTTTTACAATTGTTATTATTAAAATTCAAGTTATATCTTTAATTTTAGTTTTCATTTTTGTTGTATTTCTTTTTCTTGATTTATATTTTATTTGTATAATTTAGTTAAATAAATTATTTTTCATAATTTTAGCTCTTTACTATCTCATTCTGATTTCTTTGGGTTATTCTCTTTTTTCTAACATTTTTAGATGGTTGCTGTGCCCATTAATTAATGCTTAATCTTTCTTATAAGAACATGTACTGATTTAAATTTTCTTCAATTTGTCATTTTTGTTGCTTCACAAATTTGAATATGTGGCATTTTTGTTATTTTTTTAGTTCTAATTCTTTCTAATCTTTGATGTGCTTTTTTAGGTCAAAAATCACTTAACAGTAATCTTTTAAAATCTACCAATTTAGAGAATTTTAGTATAGCTTTCTGCCAACTTTTAATTTTATTTTATTGTGCTAGACAACATAATTTCCAAGATACCAATTCTCAGAAATTCGTTGAGACTTTCTTTTGGCCTATTATATGACCAATATTGGTAAATCGTCCATATGTGCCATATTATCAACTTTATATTTTCAAATTGTAGGACTCAGAGTTCTAATATAATGTATTTATCAAATTTCTTGTTCCAACTTTTACGTCCATTTTTTCTTGAACATAAATGGAAAAAGTTACATTAAATTTTCCCATCATAATAGACTTGAGCATTTATCTTTATAGTTTTATTAAGACTTGTTTGATATATGATAAGCCAATTTTATTGGTACGCAAAAGATTAGAAATATATATATATATATCCAGAATAATTTGAGCCTTATTATCAATGTATGAAAATTGCATTGCTTTTAATTCTATTTATCCTAATGTTAATATGACTCTCTCCTTTTCTTTTATTAAAACTTGTACAATATAAAGTTTTCCAGATTTTAACTTTTATTAATCTATACCCTGAAGTTTTAAGTATTTTTGTATTTTAATATTATAAAAAGTAGAAGGAGTAGTGTTTTAGTCAAATATGACTTATATTACAACTATGTCAATTAAACTCATGATTATTTGGATTTATATTATATTTAGCCTTGTTCCAGTATTTAACTGTCAATTTGTCCCACTTTTTTAATGCATTTTTTTCTTGTTTTGTTTTTGATTGATGTTTAGGTTTTGTTTTATACTTTGTATTATTCTATTTTTCCCTATTGAAAAGATAGAAATATTTGTATTTTTATTATATAGTTTTAAACTTTTGGGGGTTTAGTTGCAAAACTATTTTTTTTAGCCTATAAAAAATTATTTTAATCTATATCTGAATTCTCTTTCTAAACCATTCAGGGACCCTTACCACTGACAATAATCCTCACAATTTGAACTCCTCTGTTATTAGTATATAGTGCTTTGTGTCTCTCTTTTTTATATATACATATACTTTAAGTTCTAGGGTACATGTGCACAATGTGCAGGTTTGTAACATATGTATACATGTGCCGTGCTGGTGTGCTGCACCCATTAACTCGTCATTTACATTAGGTATATCTCCTAATGCTATCCCTGCCCCCTCACCCCACCCCACAACAGACCCGGGGGTGTGATATTCCCCATCCTGTGTCCAAGTGTTTTCACTGTTCAATTCCCACCTATGAGTGAGAACATGCGGTGTTTGATTTCCTGTCCTTGCCATAGTTTCTTTTTTTTTTTGGATGGAGTTTCGCCCTTGTTGCCCAGGCTAGAGTGCAATGGCGCGATCTCGGCTCACTGCAACCTCTGCCTCCCAGGTTCAAGCGATTCTCCTATCTCAGCCTCCGGAGTAGCTGGGATTACAGGCATGTGCCACCACGCCTGGCTAATTTTGTATTTTTAGTAGAGACGGGGTTTCTCCATGTTTGTCAGGCTGGTCTCGAATTCCCGACCTCAGGTGATCCGCCCATCTCAGCGTCCCAAAGTGTTGGGATTAAAGGCGTGAGCCACCACGCCCGGCCTCAATTGTGTCTCTTTTTAAGACACTCATTATTACAATTATTCGTTTAAACAGATGTTTATTTGACATCCTATTTATATATGTGTTTGTTATTCCTCTCTTTTTACATATCAGACATTCCTTTGGAACCTTCCTTCTTGATTTATTCTGTATACATTCTTGTAGAAATGCTGTATTGGTAAACTCTCTCCGTTTTTAAAATGTTTTAATTCATTCCCATTTATTGAAATATCATTGTTATATAATTCTAAGTCGGTTATTTCCTCTCTATAGAACAATGATTTTAGACCATACTCTCTGGTTTCCAATATTGCTGTGAGTAACAGGTTCTCAGCCCAGTTTCCTTTCCTTTGTTAGAGATACAATTTTTCAATTTGAATGTGATTTTGATCTTCATGTTGTACTTGTTGTTCCAAAGTTTCCCTGAGATATGAATAAGCATGGAGTTAATTAGTTTATGATATCCTAATATATGTTGTGCTGCCTCTATTCATGGATTAATAGCTTCTTTAACTTTTGGCACATTCTCAACTATAACTAAATATCATTTATCTTCTATTTGCTCTACTGCCTCCTTTTGAATGCCAGTTCAAAAAGTTAGGTATAATTTTTATAGTTGTACTTTTCTTTTTGATTTTGTGATTTTATCATTATATTTATTTCACCATTTTACACTTTTTTGTTTTTATTGTGTATTATCTAGTAATTCCAATGTCTGAAATTCTTGGATTTTAGTGTCTTGTTTGTTTTTATATGTGTTTATGATCCTTGATTGGAAGTTTAATTTGATTGGTCATAACTGAAAAAAATCTTGAAGGTGAAATTACACAGTCATTCTTCAAATAAAAGGATTTAGATTTGTTTATTCGAAGAGTCAAAAGATACAATCAATCTGCGGTATATTTAGCTTCTTCCTAAATATTGGAGTTTTAGTTCGCATATTGAGCAAAAGGACCAAGGCTTATTAGCAGGTATAAGCTTTGGTACCATTCAAGTGTGCCCAAGATGCAGGACTTCTACACAGATAACAGCTCAAATATTGTTGTTTTATTAAGTTGTTTCTTTATTTGTTCATTAATTTGGGAGATTATTCTTATTTATCACCCCCACAATCCATTAGAAAGCAAGTTTTTTACAGAATCTTTTTTTTTTTCTCCAATGGGTAGGATTTTTAGAGTTTATAGTTCCCCCGACTTCTGGAAATAAGAGGTTATATTCTCACTGTAAAGCTCTCTATACAGTCTATTAAATCATACAAATTTGACATACGCATGTGAAATAAACTCTGTCTCAAAAAAATCCCATTTTAATTACAGTAGCTTTGTAATCTATATTATTAAAAATGAGAAGAAAAATAAATAAAAACACTAACTGTGGTTTTAGTTAATATTTTAAAAAACTTCTTTAAGTAAACCTTTAAAATAATGAAGAGATGATAACCCTCATTAATTTCCCCTAATCATGAGATACTAATAAGCAAAATAAAACAAATACAATTAAATAAAATTTTAAAAATCATGAGAATTGGAATTGAATAGAAGACTGTTTAGTAAGTCAAATGTTTTGTTAATTTAAAACTGTGTAATGGCCTTCTGATTCACCAAATTTGATATATCTGATATCTTAACAGTACAGAATTCCTCTCCCAATCTATAATTAAAACCATAGAAATTTCAGGGTATATAGCCTAGAGATAACTGGATATACTGTATGATTTGGGCATGAGGAATGGCATGAGCCCCGGATATTGTGTGTATGTGTGTTTTTATGTGCATGTTTCACAGTAGTATCCAGGGCTTCTTCTGATCAAGATAGTGGTGAGAAGCTATTTTGACTAAATAATAAGGTATATTATACCTGGTCCATTGAACAGATTATACAAATTAGCAATATAATCATGTATGCACCATGTAGATAGTGAAGAATTAGACAGAGAGATTATGATAGTCTTATCTTTCCAGTAGGTGAAATTCAATTTATAGGAGCTTTAAGTTTACATTAATAATGTTATCGAGAAATATACCAAAATTATTTAAAAAAAGGATTCACAGTTATAATTTATGGTGTTATTTTAGTTCTAATAAAATATTCTTTGGGAGATACAATTCATAATAAAATGTTTAGGAATTTAAAAATTATAAACAGCATAGAGTGATAGCTTAATTAATTATACTGTAATTATATGTATATATTTGATGGGGTGTATTAGTCCATTTTTGCATAGCTGTAAAGAAATACCCAAGACTGGGTATTTTGTAAAGAAAACAGGTTTAATTAGCTGATGGTTCCCCAGACTGTACAGAAAGCGTGGCAGCATCTTCTACTGGGGAGGCCTCAAGGAGCTTTTAATCATGGCAGAAGGCAAAGGAGGAGTGAGGAATCTTACATGGCAAAAGCAGGAGGAAGAGAGAGAGAAGGGGGAGGTGCTACACAGTTTTAAACAACCATATCTCATGATAACACACTCATCATCAAAAAAACCAGTACTAATGGGATGAAGATAAACCATTAATGAGAAACCATCCTTATGATCCAATCACCTCCAACCAGGCCCACCTCCAACACTGGGGATTAAAATTGGACATGAGATTTGGACAGGAACACAAATCCAAACCATATCATGGGGTGAAAAACTCCATAATGAAATAACATAAATTTTGCATATGAAGTACATTACTTGATTGCAATGATTTTACTCTATATGTTACCAAAAAACTCATTATTCAATAATCTTGATATAATTTTAAATTTAAAAACATGTTCATTCAAAATCATTGCACAATGAGGAGGTAGCAAAATGTAGTGAAGTCATGTAGTAACTTAAGGTTTTAATCATAGACATTCAGAGTATGTTTACATAATACTTAAACAAGTAAAATCTGTAAAATTATTAAATCTATTGTCAACCTCAAGAAAAAAGTAAGCACTACAAATTATTCAGTCTTAGCAACTGCCTTATTGAATGCTAGAGATGAGAGCAACGTTTGTAGCTCTCTTTTCTCCAAGTTAGAGCATTACAGAAATTACTGTTGCCAAATACTGGCTGTTTTGCAAGTCAAAAAAAAAAGTGGGTGTGCCATCATTTTCAAGCCATATTATTTTGGAAAATACTGCTTGGATTTCAAGAGTTGGAAATTATTTATTTTTGCCCAATTATATATACAGCTTCATTCTAACATTTTGTGTTGGTCCTTCACTGCAATATTCTTGTTTTATTTTAAATGATTATTCTGTGCAGGCACTTCCTTTCCAACAGACAGCTCTTCTCCAGGAATAGTCGCTATGCTCTGAGCCCATCAAGACAATTACACATTTGTAAAAAGGCAAACTTTAGGGAGAAAAATAATTTGATTTTCTGACAACTTCTTTCAAGCCTTTTTCTTTCTTGTATCTGCTATTTCTTTCAGGTCTTTACAAGTCCTTTCCTTTGTTCCCTTTTTTAATCTTTTAATTCAAGACTGGTTTTACAAGTTCCTAGGAAAGAGAGTTAATGTGGAGTTGTTGCAGGGGCAGCATTACGCAAACAAAGAACTAAACAAAATCACAGATGGTTTGATCAGCTTGCCCAGGTCATATACGCATCAAGTATTGGGGCTGTGATTCATTGAGGAATATCTAAGTCCCCTATGTGCCACACTGACTTCATCGCAGCACTGATGAGCATCCCGCTAGCCAGGGGACAGTCAGGACTGCCTAGCTTTATGAGGAGGCCTTAGTATCCATCGGAGAAAATCTAGGTTCACTCTGCTAGGTTTCTGCCATGAGGTTGTGGAAATGTCTTCCAATTATAGCTCAAAACTTTCTCTAATCCACTGGGATCTCAGTATACTCAGGATATTTAAATCTCAGAAGTGTTTGTGAAGGAGTACAGAAAATTGAGAATAGGAAATAAAATATTGGCTTTTAATGGATACAGAAAAAGGAATCTAAGTCATTTGGTCTTAAATTGTTAAACTCCTTTCAGAAAAATCTAGTGAACAGTACAAATCCTTCCTTTTATGGTAGGGACTGGAACAGAACATTCTGCCTTTGTCCCTGGGAAGTGTTTAAATGACAACATTTAGAAAGGCTTCAGAAAATATACTGAATTGCTAAAATTTTTTCAAGAAGAAATGCCCAAAGAAGGGGAAAAAAATCAGAAGTGGGAAAGAGGGGAGAGCGAGATAATACCATGATTCATATAGAATGCTTAAAACACTAAAACAAGCTAGTATTATAAAAATAGAGATCGTGCCACTGCACTCTAGCCTGGGTGACAGAGCGAGACTCCATCTCAAATAATAATAATAATAATAATAGTAATAATAATAATAACAAAAAATTGATCTTTAAAGTTTCCTTTCATTAAAGCATCACAAAAACTCTATTTTGAGAAGGAGAAGAAGGAGGAGAAAAAGAAGGGATATTAACTTAGGAGTCCAAAATAAATTGGAATTTTAATTTGTAAATATTTTTAAATAACACATAATTTGTTTAAACTCTGAACTATATAATGCAAACATGTATCAACTTGGTTAGGAAGATGACTCTGAGCATTAATATTTATATATGTGATTATATTAATGCTCTTGTTTAAGAAAGAAGAGAAAATTTTTCTCATTAGTTGAGTTCATTTTTTTTAAAAAAAGTGATGCTTGATTGGTTGCCACACACACATCAAAAGCCACCAGATTTTTTTTTCCGTTAGTTCTAGAGATGTCTTTTTCTATGGCTAGCAGGCAATCTACAGCATTATTTTTAAAGTCTGGTAGACACAGATGAATTATTTATTATTTGCTCTTATGTCTCAGACATCATTTTGAGTGCCTTAGAAATTTTAAGTCATCTTATGCTCGTAAAATCTCTGTCATAATTACTCTGGCAAATTGTACGAGACACAGATTGATTAGCTAACCTGCCAAATTACCCATTGAGGAGAAAACCCAGAATGTAACCTCTGGGCTCCGAATGTAGGCTCGTCTAGGCTCTAAACCACTACACTATGCCATTAAAAGAGAATCTATATTTGTTTTTAAAATTTTACTTCAAATTCTTCTAAACTGAAAATTATCATAAAAAGTAAAACAACAACAACCAAATTTGTTTGTCATACTTAGCAGCACCTAACAAATAATCTAGCATTAGACCTTATAATGATTATACAAGTTTGAATGACCTAAACTTTATATCAACATTCCAAAACAAGTATGATACAGGTTAGTGCTGAATTCTTTAAAACAAGAGCTCCTACATTCATTGTAAATGGGTGTTGGGTCCCCACATTTCCTTTATGAAAATTAATCTGAGGGAATTGAATCCATTTTCTGTTACTTACTTCATTATGTTTTGATGTCTCAAAGAGATGAACTTTCAGAAAAGAGAGATGAATTTATTTAAGATCAGTTAATTTCTAACTTGGACCCAGAATTAGCTTACCTCAACCAAAAATAAATATAGAGAAAGAAGAACATTCTATAAAATTTTCAAACTACCCAGATGGGTGAAGATAAAGATTCTTTGAGGAAAAAGGATAGGAATGCTTTCACCTCTTTCCAGTCCTACAGTTATATAAGCAATTCCTCTTAGAATTTAACTCCAGGTGTGGTGGCTCATGCCTGTAATCCCAGTACTTTAGCAGGCTGAGGAAAGTGGATCTCTTGATGCCAGAATTTCAAGACCAGCCTGGGCAACATGATAAGACCCTGTCTCTATAAAAAAATTAAAAAATTAGCAAGACATGATTCATACCACTGCACTCCAGTCTAGGCAAGAGGGTGAGATCCTGTCTCTAAAACTAAAGCAAAAATAAAAATAAAAACTTGTTGCCCTCTCTCTCAATCACGTTCAACACTCTTCTGCTTACTATTCCCAAACTTCTCTCTTAATTTTTGCAGGTTGAAACCATGTTAATTTTTGCAGTTTGAAACCATGTTACTTCTTTGTCAGAGGCCTCTTTAAATTTCCTATTCAAATCACGTCAAAACATTTATTCTTTCAGTAAAATCTTTCTGTGAATAACTTATGTCTTTTTATTATGAATGTTTGCTGCTGCCCACATTTTATATTTATTTTACTAATATGCATTTAATGTTTCCTTGTAGTTTGTTTAGCCTTTTCGTAGATCATTTTTATAACATAGGCCTGAAAAGTCACTATTTGTGTGTAAGCAAGACTTTTTAGTAAAAACGATTCATAAATTAATGATAAAATTCATAAGATCAGTGAAGATAACCCAAAGATATTCTTTCTCACTGTCTCTTTTTCTCAACACAGACACACAAATATACACAGAAATATTCCGACATTTTTAGGAAACATCAAATAATGTACTAAGTTTTGTTCATTTGTTGTATTAATTTTGGATATAATAGTGTAATATATAATGTGATAATCCGTTTTCTTTCACTGCTTAATTCAACAACTTTCTATTGACAGCCTATGGGTTAGTAGGCATTGATTTAGGCTCTCTAAATAGAGTGGAAAACAAAATAAAGTTAGCTTAGGAAAAGTGGTAGTCAGGAATAAAAACGTAAAACTGGATTCTTACTACTATTCTCATGGCAAAATAGTTAAAACAAATTAAATTTCTAAATTTAAAAATGAAAGCTCAAAAGTGCTTAAAGGATGAGTTAAAATATAGTGTCTGGAGGAAACACATTTTTAGCCAGAACCAATGAAGAAAATTAATAAATCAGAACATATTTGTACATATGATTTGCAATTAAAAAGCCTGTACAATCTATACAATTTTATGATGAAATATAATTTGGAATTACTATATTATATATGCCAAATTAATTTGATTACTATATATAGTAATCAAAATAATAATTATAAACAAGTTTGTAATATACACATATATCTTAATATTGTGTAAGAAAGAGTCAAATAATTCAGAATTAGCAGAGCATATAAATAGAAGATTCAACAAAATTCAAAAAGCAAAGATTGATTTATAAATATGAATTGAGAACAAAAGCAAATGAGACCTCAACAAAATACTAGCAAATCAAATCCATAAACATATAAAAAGGATTATATACTATAACCAATTGAGATTTATCCCACGAATCCAAGGTTGGTCTAACATCTAAAAATTAATTAATATGCAACACTGTGTCAATTGAAAAAAAGATATTATACATAAGTATCTCAATAGATACATAAGAAGCTTTTTAAGAAATACAACACTGTGTTATGAAAAAAGTATTCAGCAAACTAGGACTAGAAGAGAATTTCCAAAATTTGACATTGGCATCTACAAAAACCAAAAACAAAACAACCAGGAGTTAATATACTTAGTGGTGAAAAACTGAATGCTATATCCTAAGGTCAGGAGAAGACAAAGATGTGTACGCTTGCCAATTCTATTCAACTTTGGAGAATCTAGCCAGTGTGGAAAAAGGAAGGAAGGAAGGAAGGAAGGAAGGAAGGAAGGAAGGAAGGAAGGAAGGAAGGAAGGAAGGAAGGAAGGAAGGAAGGAAGGAAGGAAAGGAGGGAAGGAAGGAGGGAAGGAAGGAGGGAAGGAAGGAGGGAAGGAGGGAGGGAAGGAGGGAGGGAAGGAGGGAGGGAAGGAGGGAGGGAAGGAGGGAGGGAAGGAGGGGGAGGGAAGGAGGGAGGGAAGGAGGGAAGGAGGGAGGGAAGGAGGGAGGGAAGGAAGGAGGGAAGGAAGGAGGGAAGGAAGGAGGGAAGGAAGGAAGGAAGGAAGGAAGGAAGGAAGGAAGGAAGGAAGGAAGGAAGGAAGGAAGGAAGGAAGGAAGGAAGGAATACAGGGAGGGAGGGAAGGGAGGTGAGGGGAGGGAGGGAGCGAGGAGGGGAGGGGAGGGAGGGAGCAGGGAGAGGAGGGGAGGGGAGGGGAGGGAGGGAGGAAGGAAGGGAGAAAGGAAAGAAAGAAAAGAAAAAATGAAATAAAAGTTATTCAGATAAGAAAGGAAGAAGTAATACTAATTGCATATAGAAAACCAAAAGAAATCCATACCATAAAACCTATTAGAACTAATAAGCAAGTACAGCAACGTTTCAGGGTATAAGATCAATATATAAAATAAATTATATTTTCATACATCAATGATTAACAGCTTCAAGACAAAATTAGAAAAATAATTGAATTTTTAATAGTATTAAAATAATACAACTTCAGCAAGAAAAAAAGACAACCTTTAGAAGAAAATATTTGCAAATCATATAAATTGCATCTAGAATATGTAACTAACTCCAGTAAGTCAATAACACAAAAAAATACTAAATGGGCAAAGGTTTTAGACATTCTCCAAAAATATACAAGTGACCAACAAGCACATGTAAAGATGCTTAACACTATTAGTGATCAAGATTAAGGAGCTGCAAATCAAAACTACAATGATGTACTTCATAGTTACTAGAATGGCTATTATCAGAAACAGAAAATAGCATGTTTCACAATGATGTGCAGAAATTGGAAACCTCATACATTGCTGTTGGGAATGTAAATTCATGCATCTGCTTTAGATAACAGTTTGGCAGTTCTTCAAAATGTTAAACATAGAATTGTCATAGAACACAGTCATTCCACTCCTAGTTATCTATTAAGTTGATGCAAAAGTAACTGTAGTTCTTTGTCATCATTTTCAATGGCAAAAACCACAATTACTTTTGCACCAACCTAATACTAAAGAGAAATGAAAACCTTTGTCAACACACAAAAAACTTACACATAAATGTTCTTAGCAGCATTATACATAACATCCCAAATGTGAAAACCATCTAAACATCCATCAATTGATGAATGGATAAATAAATGTGGTATATCCTTACAATGAAATATGTTCAGCCATAAAAATAAACCAAATAATGACACTTGCTACACCATGGAGGAACCTTGAGAACATCATTTGAACTGAAATAAGCCAGTCACAAAAGGCCACATATTGTACTATTCAATTTGTACGTACAATATAAGAAAATCTATACAGACAGAAAGTGCATTAGTAATTTTTTAGGCAATGGGGAACAAATGGGTTGCAACTGCTAGTGGGAATAAGATTTTATTTTAAGACGATAAAAGGTTCTGAAACTGATTATGGCAATTGGATGAACAAATCTGGGAATATATTAAATGGAATTGTGTACTTTAAATTGGTGAATTGTAGGTTACTTAATCATATCCCCATAAACCTGCTTTTTAAAAAAAGAAATGAGACTTTTTAAAATATATATGGTTGGCAAAGATGTATTTATTATAGAAAATATTTAGATGCTATGAAAAGATGCTGTGAGCTCAGCAATATTCAAAAAACTTTTGAGAGATCAGTTGGAAAAAGATTTCCAAAATTTAAAGAAGTATATTTTGAATTAGCAATTTTTATGATTCTTTTTAATCGGGTACTGGCTACACAGATTGTTATATATTTATACAAAGTTTTCTGCGCAGCCATTGAAAAAGAAGGGGAGGCTTCTTGAGACTAATTTTGTCATTATATAATTACCATAAATTACCCCAGTTTGTAAGAGCCAGTTACATACTTTGTGTGACTCCCGTATATTTCTTGAATATCTTAAGACAGAGCACTCTATTTCCTTTCCCTTCCTTCCTATTCTCACCTTTTTCTCCCTCCTTTTCTCTCTCCAATACTTCTTCTATCATAATTCTTAATAATTTCAATATCCACAGTGATGTCTCTTCATGTAACCCTCTTTTTATCTTATTTTTATCTCATAAACTTTAGGCCTACATTTCTAACAATCTTATAACCCTTTGTAGTAACAATTTCAGGCTTCTCATTTGCAAATTTCTAGATCAATTCCTAAATTCCGTCATTTCAAAAATTTATCCACATCACTGGGATTGCCCTGCAATTGACCTGCTATATTTTTCTGCCCTTCACCCATTTCATGTGCTTCTTTCCATCATTTTCCAGCTTAGACTTTATGATCCATCATTAGAATTGCCCCTTTGCTTTTCACCCTATTCCCTTGGCACTTTCTTCAGTGCATATAGCTGCAAAAACCTCAAATCTAGATGAATTCAATTATTTGTTCATTCAGCATCTACAACCTGCAATGTAACTGAAGCAGAATTCAAAACCATACTAACTTACACCATAGTTTGTATTTTTTATCACAAACCTCAGGTGGTCTGTTAGTGCTGTCAAGTAATCCCTGCATACTTTTTTTTTCCCAGACCCCAATAACTATATCTACTCTCTCCTCACTTCCCAAACTTCTAATAATACTTTCTCTCTCATTTTATTTTTGTTTTTAGATGATACCCTTGTTTTTTATTTTGCTTTAAAAAGTAATAATTTTAAGAAGACTTCTAAACATTATCACACAAATATCTACAAAGCGTCCGTGTGCTTATTTTACTTTTTCCGTGGACTTTGTTCCCTTATTATGCCAAAACCTTCGTTTACACAATGGATTACATTGTCTTTAGTCACTAAAAGACAATTGTCCTCTTTTCTGTATTCTGCATCTCAATTTTTCCATTCAAACCAAATAATTCCCATCATGCCCTATTATACTCAATCTTCTTGTAAAAAATTCAGGCACTTCATTGCTCTACAGCAACCTTTTTATTTTTTTTTTCACTTTTTTTTTTTTTTTAACAGTAAAACACCGAAAATATTTGTCAATACTTTGTGCCTCCACTTCTTTTCATCCTTTGCCTTCCTGAATTCATTCCAGTCAGACTTGTCTTCACCTTTTCACTGAAACTCCACATCACAAGATCACCCATGGGCTTCACTTTAACCAATGCATGGTCAATTCTCTGTCTGGATTTTATTCAACTTTTCAATGGCATTTGATTTTTTTTTTATCGCTTCCTTCTTTTTGAACACTTGCTTACCATATTTTGCTGGGTTTCTACCCCATCTAAATGGATTCTACTTCTTTGTCTACTTTTTAACTAACTTCTAATATTGATGTTTCTCTGAATTCAATCTTTGGACAACTTCCTTTTTTATCTCTGCTTATTGCCTAGGGAATCTCATCATACAATTCTTAAATTGATTTCTCCAGTTCAAATCCCCTATACTCCAGGCTCATATATTCTAAACATCTCAAAATTAATATTTCAAAAATTGACTTTTTGATTGCCACTCACTGTTTGCACAAATTTATCTCCTCTCCCCATCTTTTCCTATTCAATAAATGGCAGCTCCATTCTTCTAATATTTGAGATATTATCTTAGAAGTCAGAATCTTCTCTTTTTATCTTAACCTCCAGTCAATCCATCCAAATCTTCTCACAACTTCCTTTAAAACATGTCCAGAATTAAATCTCTTTTCAACACTGTCACCATATTCTCTTGCCATTTCCATGGCAATTACTTCCCAAATGGTTTCTGTATTGTATGCGGTTCTCTGATCTATTTTCTTTACAGATGCCCAGGTATTGTTTTTAACATTTAAATTATATCTTTTCGGTCCTCTACTGAAAGTACTTCAGGAATTCCCATAACCTATAGTAACTTCCACAACCTTTGTGACTTCAACTCATCACTTTCTATAGCAGCATTAGCTTTACTCCAGTACCCTAAGCATATTCAACCTAGAGACTTTGCAATGACCATTCTAAACGCACTTCCCCTTGATGAGGATCATTCTGGTCCACTCTGAAATAATATTTTCCTAGGTCTGATAATCGAAGTTCATTGAAACGAGTGGGTTTTTTTCATATTTGTTTTTTCCACTACAGTAAACCCAACTGGGCTGGAACCACATGAAATAAATTATAGGCTATATAAACAAAGTGTAACAGGCAGATAATTTTATAATAAGTAAAAATTAAGTGCACAAAAATACCCAATACACAACATGTTATATCTAGATAGACAAGTGTATACATGGATGGAAATTTTCTGGAACAATGTACAGGAAAATGTTGTGACAATTTACCATTTAGTAATATAGCTATAACTAAATTAATTAGAAGTAATTTTGAATGACAGTGGCAAAATCCAACTCAAACTAAGGTAAATTAAAAGAGGAATATTGTTTCCATTAATACACAAATTTATCACTAGAAAGAGCAAGTGTGTATTAGCCCCAGTAAATCCTAGAAACTTAAATAAATGGAGAATTTCCTCCTTCTGCCTCTTAAAAAAATCTGGTTCTTCTTCACATATTAACATCATTATATCAAATCAAGTTTATCCCCAAAGCAGGGTAATATTAGCACCTGAAGATCTGGATTTACTTTCTTATAGCCTCATGACCACTGGCTAATGTCATGCAAAATCCAATTATTGGGACCCATGTGCTCAGTTCCTGAGCTAGTCATTGTGAAGAAGAAAGCTAAAGTAATACATTTGACTTTGTGCCATATGCCCACAAATATGGCCATTGAGGAAAGGTCTGTTTATCAGAAGATGGATAATGATTATATATAAACTAAAGATAGCTGAAAGAGAAAAATGTAACCCTAGATGCACTAGTTTAGAGTTTCCCATATGTCCACATACTACCTATATTCAAAAATAAAATAAAAGCAGCATATAAGAGGTAGAAACTGATAAATATTTCCCATCTAAAAGGGTAGACTATGGATCCAACCCTCTTGCTACCCTTTTTTAAAAATAAATTTCAGTATAAAATGGCAAAAAGTGCACGACTTCCTTGGGTATTACTTTCTGTGACAAATTTATTGTTGTCACACAAAGGGTTGACACTGCCAGTTGCCTCCCAGTGTCTGTTTTGTTCCATTTCTCTAAGAAAAAAAATCAAGGAAAGCTTATCCACATGGTTCTCTCCATCAAGTCCAAATGTGTTTCCTATTGATGTGGTGCCTTATGAATTAATAACACAAGTTATGTGTTCTTCTAAAAGCATTCAAAATTTAAAAAAATGATAGCACAAGCTTGCAACCATAATAAAACTCTTATCCAGGAAATATGACAATGGGAGATACATAGCAAACACTGTGAAGGCCCCTACCCAGGGAATGCGAGAAATTTGTGTTCATTGGTTCATAATTCTGCTTTTTGCTAGGAACTCTTAAATTCACATTTTTCTTTAGCTCCTGGATTCTCTTCCCAAAAGTTTCTTCCCTTTCTATTATCACTATTTTAAAAGTGAGAGTTAGTGAATATCCACTTTTTGGTGGATGCACAGCTTTCTAAGTTGAATTTCAGCTTGAGAGTGATCCAAAGTTCAACGGTGCTGTTTTAGGTCTTAAATCCTCAAAGATATTTTATTGATACTTCATCTCAGGTTCTAATCTATTTTTCTTCCAGTCAGTTCAATGTATCAATAACCATTTACAAAGAAGTTCTTTCTGAGACAACTGTTTCAGATCTTTCTTATTTAATTATTTATTTTTACGTGCTTACCCTCATACCCTCCACCTCTTTCATGATCGGTACACTGAGGCTATCAGGCTTGAAAGAAAAGACTGTGCCCTTAATTGGGTTCTTGTTCTGCATTTAAAAAGTTTATTGGGACTTTATTGCTCACACGTTTTATCCCATATCTAGAAACATTTTCCAATTGATCAAACCTCTAAATTGAGGGATTCTGTTTTTCTATTTTTGCTTATGACTTGGTTAATTGTTTCCTAATTGTATTTCTATATTATTAATCTGCCGAACATGACCAACAGTAGTCAACACACAAACAGCCTGCTGCCCACATTATATCAGGCAACAATATTACTGCTTGGCCTGGATGTAATATGGGTTACCAATTTTTGAGCTTCTAATTGGTATCTCCAGTGCTTTAACCAACTGCTACACCAACACCGTATTAAGAATAAAAGTAAGGCAACACTTAACTTTAAGTTAGCAAGGATAGAGTATGCTATTCTGCAACAAGAAATAAACTTTAAAATCTTACTAGCTTGGTAGAAAAACATATTTTTACTCTCTCACCTCAGAGTTTAATGTAAGTCAGAAGTCTTCTTTCATCTTATGGCTGTGCAATCTGGAATATGAAAGCTCCAAGGTCACCACAGCAGAGATGAGTCAAGCAAGACCTAGAACAATAAAGGTGGTACATCAGATTTTCACTTCCTCTGTGTAGAAATGATATTCTTTACTCTTGCTCACCTTTCCTTGCCACAACTAGTCAAATGATTCTTATACAGAAACATAGCATATTTGATGATTACTAAAGTTTATTTTATAGTTCTAATAATAAGAAACTTTCTAGAAAAGTTCAACTCTATTTCTTCCCATGTGTTTACCTATTCTATTTTACGTTTTACTGGATCAATTCTGTTCTCACTGTTCCTATGAAACAGCATCCCTTGTCTAATCATAACTCCATACTCAGAAGTTTCTTTCTACAAGGGTGCTGAGAACATGGAATGAAACAACAAATTGCAACTGACTTCTCATTCTGCACCATCCACTTTTTTCTCTAGAAATCAGTTATGACCAGTTATGACCAAAGCAGTCCTCTCTGGAATTCTGACTCTATTTCATTCCTATTGATTTGTGCACTGATCTAAGTAAAATCTTCAAGGAGTCATCTGTGATGTCAGGAAAGACCATGGGATTTGACGTGAGAAAACTAAATATGTAGCTCACTAGATCGTTAACACTGGACAAATAATTAAATTTCTCTTAACCTTAAAATCTTCCTCCTTAAAATGATACTTCCCTAAAATGAGATTTCAGTAATAGGTCTATTGTGAGTTTAAGAAAGATAATGTGTATAAAAGAGCTATGTATTCTATAAAACACTGTATGAAAGACTATTTAAAAAATAAATAATAGTATTAAACCTGGATAATCTAGTTGGCAAATTAAAGACCAAATTAAATAATTACCTGCATACACCCAAAGTTCCAAAATTGTATTGAGACACAATTTGCCAACCATAAAATTTACCCTTTTTCCTGTACATTTCAGTCATTTTGTTTTTAGTATATTCATAGAGTTGTGCAACCATCCCTAATATCTAATTTTAGAGCATTTTAATCTACCCCAAAAGAAATTTCTTGCTCATTAGCAATCATTCCCCATCACCCCGGGCAACTGCTAGTTTAACTTCTGTCTCCACAGATTTACCTATTCTAGACAGCTTATAAAAATGGAATTATGCAATATGTGCTCTTTTGTGACTATTATCTTTCAATGGGCCTTATGTTTTCAAGATTCATACATGTTGGACCTTCCTATGACACTTAATTACCAGCAGGAGGTTCCAGAAACAAGAGTAGATCACTGTATGAATCAGGGATAAAAATTTATCTTTGGGCTATAATATTTGTTCTGTGTCTTGAAAATCATTCCGCCTATTACAATTTTTTAAGGAAACCATAGCTTCTTAAGTTTTTCTTCATGTGGAATTGGGAATGAGACAACTAATTCTATGGAACTAACTGCTGTATAATCTCCAGCAATTATATTCTAACATTTTTAGTCTGGACTTCAAAAAAAGTTCAATTTATATTACTTATTTCAAGATACACAGTTATTGGTCATTTACATTTGAATTTATTTTTAAAATTTTTGAAAATTTAAGAAGGAAATGAATATTTTCCATTTTATAAATCAAAAAATAATAATGAATAGCTACATAAGTAGGAGGTTGAAATGTGTAAAGAAACTGAAAACTCAAGGTTGTGATTTTCTAGTGCTTACAAAATAAAATAAATCTGTTTTTTTTATTTTGATATCTGGCTAACACCGTCTATTAATTTATGCATAAAGCAGATGATTTTTCTTTTGCCAATTCTATTTTACTTGCCACCAAGAAGGGCAGAGACAGCGCCAAGGAGGTAAAATATTTATACACTGGAAACTATAAAATTTTGAACAGAGCTATTAATAGTTTATAACAATGGTTTTGGGAAATTAATATTTTTAATATATGAAGCATTATAATCCAAAGAAATTGCTAAATTATAATTCTTAGAAACAAGATGCCATATATATCTTTTTATAAAATGTATGTATTTGTTTTAATTGACAAATAATAATTGTGTATATTTGTAGGGTACAATGTAATTTTTTATCTCTACATACACTGTAGAAAGATTCAATCAATCTTATTAACATATCCATCATCTCACCAATGTATCACTTTTTTGTAGATTGTGAATAGTCTATTATTCTAGCAATTTTGCAATATATGATATATTATTATTATTAACCATGGTCACCATGCAGTGCAAACGATCATGAAAACTTATTTCTCCCATCTAAGATTTTATATCCTTTTATCTACATCTTCCCTTTCCACAACCCTTCCCCCCAATTTCAGGAATCATTTTTCTACTCTCTATTTGTAGGAGATTGACTTTTTAGATTCCACACATAAGTGAGATCTTACAATATTTATCCTTCTGTGCCTAACTTATTTCGCTTAGCATAACATCCTCCAGTTTTATCCGTGTTGTCACAAATGACAGAAATTCCTTTTTAAGGCTGTGGAGTATTCCACTGTGTTTGTGTGTATGTGTGTGTGTGTATATATACATATATATACACACATATATTTCATATATATATGAAAATTTAATTTGTAAGAGTATAAAAAACATTAAATACTTAATGTAAATTTTACCAAGGAGGTAAAATATTTATACACTGGAAACTGAAATATTGATGAAAGAAACTGAATACAGACCAAGTAAATGGAAAGATATTCCATGTTTATGGATTTTAAAAATTAATATTGTTAAAATGTCTATACTAGCCAAAGTGATCTGTATATTCAACGCAATTCCTTTAAAACTTTCATTGTCATTTTTCACAAAATAGGAAAACAGTCCTAATTTTTCATTAAACTAGAAAAGAACATGAATAGTCAAAGCCATCTCGAGCAAAAATAACAAAGCTGGAGGCATCATATTCTCTGATTTCAAAATATATGATGAAGCTATTGTAATGAAAAGAGTATGGCACTGGCATAAAAAAAGATACACAGACCCACGGAACAGGATAGACAGTCTAGAAATAAAACCAAGGTTTCAGTCAATTGATTTTCAACAAAGGCACGAAGAAAATACAATGCGAAAAGGACACTCACTTTAATAAATGGTGCTGCAAAAACTGGATATCCACATGCATAAAAATGAAAGTGGACCCTTTTTTCACATCATACATAAAGATCAACTCAAAATAGACAAAAGACATCAATGTAAGGCCTGAAACTGTAAAATCCTCTATATATTTTACATATTATATGTCTTCTTTATGCTTATGACACCTAAATGTAAATTTAGATATCTGACCTCTTTCTAGATAATAACTCCTTACCATCTATATGTGCTCAATAAACATTTATTGGAAATTCATGGGTAAATAAATTACTGAATAATTAATAAATGTATTTGAGGTGAAAAACAAGTTAAGGGCTGTGTTTATTGGCATGATTGCCAGTAAATCACTATCAATTCTTTGCGGTCTCTCAGTCTATTCTCAGTTGACTTTAGTTGGGTTCCTGTTCCTGTGACTTCACTGAAATTTTCGTCAAGATCCCTAATGACCTCTATGCAATGGTTTTATCTCATCTTATTAACTTCTCAGCAGTATTTGAGACCATATTCTTCTAGAAACACTCGGTGTCATGTAACTCTTATTGTCTTCCTATGTCCCTGACCACTCTTTCTAGGTATTTCGCTTTCTTGTCTTGCCTTTTACTGTTAATTTTTGAAGTGTCCCATGGCTATGAACTGCATCTCCTCCTTTTCTCTTGAAAAATATTCTTCCTTGGTGTCTGAATCTAGACCTACGGCTTTTAAAACATCTGCATACTTATGATTCTCAAAGGTACTTCCTAAACTCGCCCTTGCACTTTCTTCTTCACTTCTATAAAATCTACCAAAATGTGGAATGTTAAAATGTATGCATTTTTCTGGATGGTTATTTTTATTTCACCCCCCAAATGCAATCAATGAACAAGTTATCTCAATTCTAATTCCAAATTATATCCCAAACCCATCCACTTCTCTTTATGGGTTTTCTGAATATTCTTGTTCGACTTGTCCATTTTACACTTGAACTACAGTAGATAACTCATAACTGGCCTCCTTGCTCTTGTTGTTTTTGTACCAAAATCCACTGCCCATATAGTAAGCACAAGAAGGAGTTTCAAAACCATATGCAGATATTGCAATCCTCTTGCTTGTTAACAGTATTAATTTATTACTGCTGTAACAAATTACCACAAAATCAGTAGATTGAAGCAACACAAATTTATCTTACAGTACTAGATGAGAAGTTTAACCTAGGTCTCCCGAACCTAAGTTAAGCTGCCAGCAAAGCTTTGTTCTATTCCAGAGGCTCTAAGGGACATCCTCATTTCCTTCTCTTTTCTAGCTTCTAGTGATCAGCCATAGTCCTGGCTCATGGCCCTTTCTCCACCTTGACATCCAGCAACATTACACCTCTCTGTGCCCTTCTTTCATAGTCATATTTTCCATTGACCCTCTCTTTTTGCTTCCTTCTTCATTTTTAAAGATGCTTGTGATTACATTGGGCCCGCACAAATAATCCAGCGTAATCTATTTTGAGATCATCAGGTTAAACTTTAACTAAACAGTTAAACTTTAACTCGCCTTTGCCATGTAATGTTTCATATTTACAGGTTACAGGGATTAAGGTGTGTACCTCTTTGGGGGCTCATTATTCTGCCTCAAATAGATCCCAGTTAAAATAAGATACAAACTACTTATTCTGACTTCTAAAACTCTTTTTGAACTAGAATGTTCCTACTACCCAACTACATTTCTCTTTACTCCCTCTCCTACCCAATATCTTCCAGTCGCCTTGTCTTTATTCCTATTCTTCAGACAAAGCAAAATAAATCCACCACAGGCCCTTTGCACTAGCTGTTCTCTCTGACTTTTAATGCCATATTCTGTATCTTCAAATAACTGGCTTCTTCTTATCATTTAAATATCTCCTGAAATTCTTCTTTTACAAGGATAGTTTACTAAAGCAAAACATTTAAATAAATCACCCATATATTATCACTTCACCAAATATATGTTCTACACCAATCTATGCCATTTTCCTTATATATAAATTTATTGGTACATTTATTATCTTCTCTCTGTTTCTCACATACACACACACACACACACACACACACACTCAAACACACACAATTCTATGCTCTAATAGATGTGATTCTTTTGTTTATTCTAATTTCAACATTGAAACACCATTGCCTGAAATACATTCACAAACTCCATGAACTGACATGTAAGGAATGATTTTACACCCTACTTGCTCCCCAAAATGTATTTATCTTTTCTTCCTTCTAAATTCCAGAAGCATTAAACATCTTGTAACTTCCTACACTTACCCTGCCATTTTTAGCCTATGTGGCAATATCTGTCCTCTCTTCCTAAAATAGCCACCGCTTTTACCACTACCACTTCACCTGGTCAACATCACTTTATTGTGAAACTTAATTTAGAGGTCACCCCTGGCCAAGATTCATTCTCTCCTTGACTAAACTTTGATCAGGCTCCTCTGAGCTGTCTAGGTCTCAACCTTGGCATCTGTCCCTACTGGGCCTGCACCACCCACTTTAGGCAAGAATCTTGCTAAGTTGGTTTAGAAAGAATCCCCATCTCTTGATATCTGATCACCTTCAATTACTGACCTGATACTTCCTCTTAGTAATTTTCCATACTCTGACTCCCATTCTGCTCATTGTCTATAAATTCCTCCTTGTGCCTGCTGTATTTATGAATGAGCTCAGTTCTCTACCAGAGATTTTCCCTTATTTCAATAGTTTTTAATGATAAAATGTATCCACACTCCTTTAATTTCTGTGTGGTCCTGGTTTTGTTTAATACCCTTTTCATGAAGTCTCCTCTGACTCTCCTAGATGTTAAGGTATGTTTCCTCTATGCCAATTCACTATTAGTGTTTTAGCCATTCCTTTTATAGTTCATCAGAAATTTTTGATTATAGGTTTAACTCATGTAATAGCCTGCAAAAAACATTCAGAATATGAATGTTATCTTACTTATTTTTTGTGTCTCTGAAACCTAGCCTATTCCCAGTACCTAGTAGATATTCAGTAAATGTCTGTTAGTTGAATGATTATGGGCTTGTTCTTTGAGCCATGTTTCCTTTGTTCTTCTCCAGTGGAGAATTGGCATGTATTCATGTCACTAGGAAAAGGGATTGTATCAACCACTTTTTATAGTTATCTATTTGCTTTTCAAATTGTTTGATTTCAACCCACATGTATAAATATATACCATTTAACACTCCTCATTGAAGTTACCATCTGACTAAAAGAGAACTTTAAGATAAGAATGTGAGGGAAGAGAAAACAACTTAGTCAAGGAAGAGAACAGAACCTGTAAATGGGTTTGTTTTCAAACTAGCTTACCACTGAAGAGTGAAACTTATTTCTACTGGAGAAATCTTGCAAGCCAAGATAAGTTACTCCCACTGAAGGGGTGAGGGAGCTGGTCTCTCACTGTTTAAGAGTTTTAGGGAGAAGAAGGGCACTAATTTTCCAGCACATCCATCCTACCTTACAGGTACCAAAGCACGCTCCAGAAGCTGGGAAAAAAACCTCAAACAAATAATGTGCAAAAGATGGCAGTTAAAAGTTAAAAGGAAAAGGCTAGTAACTGGTAAGGGTAAAGAAGTGGGACAGGACACTGCAGGGTCTGCTACAGTAGATTGCAATTATAACACTCTAGCCTCACATTTCTTTTTCTTTTTATTTTTTGATGTCCTGAGTTTTGCTTACCTTTACCTGCACCCTGCATCAGTCATCAATAATTATACCTACAAGTTCGTCTTTGTCATTGACCATCTGTTTTCTGCTTTTGAGTTAAATATTTCAGTATTTCATTTCTGAAAGTAATTTCTTATCCTTCTGATATTGTCGTTCATTTCTATGAGATACAGCCCTAGCTTCATAGTGATCTGCAGTCCTTGATGTCCACTTTAACCAGCTGTCTTGCAGCTTTGATTCTATCACTATGACACTGGCAACTTATGCAGCATCATTTCGGCTACTATTTATTGGCAACAACCTCCTTCCTTTACCGCATTGCTCTTTGACTTTGATGCCCAATCATGGGTAATTTTAAACATATTTCTCAGAAACTATGTCTTGCTGCTGAATGGTGCAAAAGAAAATCTCCTAACATTGCAGAGTTGTGTCATCAGAGATTTACGATTTACTCATAACTGTGCCCTCCATACTATTCTGCAATCTTATTACATATATTTAATGATTAACATTTCCCATTACCCTCAAAAGATATTTGAAACTTATATTTCCTTGAGCTCTAAATAATTCCTATTTTCTGTCTTTTTCTCAGCTATTAAGCTGACTTTATTATTTTCTTTTTCTACATGAAAAGTCAAGACAATTATCTGACTCTTTTGGCTGCTTATTAACCTTTTAACACATCTCTTTACTTCTATCTTTACCTTCTCCTGATAGTTTCAGACAAAAATGTGTTTCTTCTGCTGTCTTAGGAAAACTTGGTTATAGCTATTTTCCCCATTCTCTGTTTTGAGAACTTTATCATTTCCCCTAATTTTGTGGAACATTTGATTTATTCTTATGTATTGACTTATTCTAACCATTTACACATGCACAGTACTTTTCTATTTTATAGAATCTAATAAGCCAAGAATTAAATTCTTTGACAATATTACAAGTTATAATAACTCAGTTCTCTTTTTCTTTGTTTTAAAATACTGCACTCTTACCACCTTTACTTTCTTATATCTTATTCACTATCACCATTTGGCTTTTCCTTTTATTGTACTAAATTAAGGTGTTTCATGACTTCTTAATTCTAAGTTCATGAGTACTTTCATCAGATTAACTTACTATTTTGTGGCATTTACCTTTGTTGCTGACTTCTTTAATCTTTCAAATATTCTCACCTTTGACTCTTATTATTTTCTTCGAAATTGTTTCTTTCATTTTTGGCTATCCCTCAGATCTTTCTATGTAGAATTCAGTTTCATTGTAGCCCTTTAGAGGTAGGTATTCTCCTTATACTCCTGTTTTTTTTTTTTTTTTTTTTTTTTTTTTTCCACATGTCTCGCTCTGTTACCCAGGCTGGAGTGCAGTGGCGCAATCTCTCCTCCCTGCAAATTTCCGCTCACTGCAACCTCCGCCTCCCAGGTTCAAGCAATTCTCCTGTCTCAGCTTCATGAGTAGCTGGGATTACAGGTGCCTGCCACCAAGCCCTGCTAATTTTTGTATTTTTAGGAGAGATGGGTTTTCACCATGTTAGCCAGGCTGGTCTCAAACTCCTGACCTCAAGTGATCCACCTGCCTTGGCCTCACAATGTGCTGGGATTACAGGCATGAGCCACCATGCCCAGCCATTCCTGGTACTTTTTACTCATGTATTTGAATTTTACTCACTGACTCCCTCAATGCATGTGACTGTTATGCTACTGACTCCAAAATTTACAACTCCAGCCCAGATCCTATAAAACACTCAAGCTACCTTAAAGAGAATTTAAACTTATTATATACAATATGAAGATTATAACTTTTTTTCTTTTGGACAATTTCTTTCCTAGTGAATGAATAACTTAATATCTCAGTTTATACATAAAGGTTCTTGAGGATGACATTTGACTTTTAGTCATCCACTATCTATTCCTTTTTTGGAATTAGTAATTTATTTTTCAATAGCTTTTTACTTTATTGTGATGCTTCTACTATGTAAAACTCTATTGTACAGCTCCTATTACGTGCTTCTAGATGTTGATGGTATAGATGAAAACAAGGCCTCTATTCTCTAAGAACATGCATTGGCAACCATGGCCTATGGGCCAAATTTGACCCACAACCTGTTTTTCTAATATAACGTTGTTGAAACATAGCCACACTCATTTCTTTATATATTGTCTATGTATAGTTTATACTATAATGGCAGAGTTTAGTACTTATGGCAGAGTCCATATGGCCCAAAGCCTAAAATACATATTATCTGTTCCTTTACTGAAGAGGATACAATTAGGTTGGGGGACAGATGTACCATTTCTTGGAGGATATATTGGAGACATGTCTGAGACTGTTTAAAGGAGAAAAGTGAAGAGGTTCTCACTAGAGGCCAAGTGGAAGATAAGGAGAACCTGAATTACTGCAGTGAGAATAGCACTGGAAAGTACATATAGTCTAGAAATATTTGCTAATTAAAATTTATTGGATTTTATCACTAATTGGTTATAGTAGTGAGGCTGGAAAAAGTAGGAACTAAGCACATACCTGAAGTTTCTTATTTTGGTGATTATGTAGAAAGTGATTCCAACAACTAAAAAGGTAAACACAGCAAACATAGTGAGGTATAGTACCACAACTAATATTTATTTGGAGGAGCTATTGCAGTATCATTTATACAAGTTTTAGTATTAAGGACACTGAGCAAAGCTCATACTAAAGGCGTTGATGGAATTTTTGAGTATACAAGCTTTTTCATTGACAAAAACTTTTAGTTACTAAATATATCAGTCATACGCACTTGCTTTACCATTTTTGTCTTTCTGTATATGATAGATTTCAACTAGTTCTGTGTGGTTGATAGAAATTTACTGCATAATTATAATCATGACAAATAATGAGGATTCACAGGGGCAGTATGCTTGAGGAAGGAAAATAGACTTGATAGAATAATACATGGAGTACTCTTCAGGCTTTGACATTCACTTAATACATAATCTTTGGCATGAAAAATGGGTCTTGGTCCCCTCTCATGAGCAGAAGAATGATAGCAATAATATCAGTGGAAGTGAAGATCGTATGAAATACTATACGGAAAGTGCTTTGAAAATCATAAACTGGGCCGGGCGCGGTGGCTCACGCCTGTAATCCCAGCACTTTGGGAGGCCGAGGCGGGCGGATCACAAGGTCAGGAGATCGAGACCACGGTGAAACCCCGTCTCTACTAAAAATACAAAAAATTAGCCGGGCGCGGTGGCGGGCGCCTGTAGTCCCAGCTACTCAGGAGGCTGAGGCAGGAGAATGGCGTAAACCCAGGAGGCGGAGCTTGCAGTGAGCCGAGATCGCGCCACTGCACTCCAGCCTGGGCGACAGAGCGAGACTCCATCTCAAAAAACAAAAACAAAAACAAAAAAACAAAAAAAAAAAAAAAGAAAATCATAAACTGCTATGAGAATGTAAATTATCATTATTATACCCAAGTTAATTTACAAAGACTATGACTAAAATATATCAAAACTGTTGATTTTGATAACTCATTTGCACATATATGAAAATATATATGTGCAAAATCTGAAAAAAAATAATTTTTCATCTTGCACTTCTAATGCATTTGTACGCATTTGTTTTCATTTCTCTGTGGTTCATTTATTCAAAAAGCTATTTATTTATTTTGTTTTCTTAACTTTTACTTTCAGTTCAGGGGTACATGTACAGGTTTGTTATATAGGTAAACCCGTGACATGGGGGTTTGTTGTACAGAATTTTTTGTCACCCAGCTATTAAGCCTAGTATTCATCATCATTATTATTCTTGATCCTCTCCCACCTCCCATCCTCCAGCATCTGGTAGGCCCCAGGGTCTGTTTTTCCCCTCTATGTGTCCGTGTGTTCTTATCATTTATCTACCACTTATAAGTGAGAACATGCAGTATTTGGTTTTCTGTCCCTGTGTTAGTTTGCTAAGGATTATGGCTTCCAGTTCCATCCATGTTCCTGCAAAGGACATGATATCATCCTTTTTATGACTGCATAGTATTCCATGGTGCATACATACCACATTTAGATTGGCATTCAGATTGATGGGCATTTAGATTGATTCCATGTATTTGCTACTGTGAATGGTGTTTCAGTGAACATATATGTTCATGTGTCTTCACAACAGAATGATTTATATTCCTTTGATTTGCTGGGTTTAAATGACAATTCTGTTTTTAGCTCTTTGAGAAGTCACCACACTGCTTTCCACAGTGGTTCATCTAAATTACACTCCAACCAATAGTGTATAAACTTTCCTTTTTCTCTGCAACCTCACCAGCATCTGTTATTTTTTGCCTTTTTAATAGTAAATATTCTGACAGGTGTGAGATGGTATCTCATTGTGATTTTTATATCCATTTCTCTAGTGATCAGTGGTGCTGAGCTTTTTTGAGTATGCTTGTTGGCCACATATATGCCTTCTTTTTTAAAAAGTATCTGTTCATGTTCTTTGCCCAGTTGTTAATGGGGTGGGTTGCTTTTCCTTGTAAATTTATTTAAGTTCCTTATAGAGAGTGGATATTAGTCCTTTTTCAGATGCACTGTTTGCAAAAATTTTCTCCCGCTTTCTAAGTTGTCTGGTTACTCTATTGATAGTATCTTTTGCTGTACAGAGTTCTTTAGCTTAATTAGATCTCATGGTCAATTTTTCCTTTTGTTGCAATTGCAAAAAGATATTTAATGAGCGCCTATGAATGCACTGTATTTGGTGAAATAAATATAGAAGTAAACACAACATTTTTAAAAAATTCCCTCCTTTTGGCGAGCTTACAGCATACTTCATTAAGAAATGTACTAAATAAAATAAAATATATGCTATTTATATGATAAGTTATTATGAAGAAAAATTAAACCATTGCCATCATAATTAAACATTTTGGAGGCTGGGGAGCCTTGGCAACTTTAAATAATGTAAAGAGGGTAATCTTCAAAGAGAAAGCAAAGTGATGGTGACATTTGTACAACTACTGGAAGAAGAAATCCAGATGGAAACCAGAAGTAAGCTCAAAATATTTGAGGAGGACAATGTTTGGAATATTTGAAAAATGTCAACTGAGCCACTATGGCTGGGCTATGATGAGTAAGGATAAAAATAACAGGATATGAGGTCTTAGACATCATGTAAGCTATCTTAAAACCATGGGTTTAGACTGAATGAGATTAGACACCACTGAACAACTTTCGAGATGAAGAGCAACATGATCTTGTTTACATTTAACAGGAAAACTAGCATTTGTGCAGAGGAGAGGGTAGGAAAGGGAGACACAAAACTACTATAAAGAGCTGTTAGAGAAAGAGAAATAGAAGTGAATTGTGTTTTGAAACTGGGATGGCAATTGCGGTATTAAAAAACACTGAGTCTGTGTATATACTTAAGGAAATAAAATGATTTTATGATAGATTAGAATGCAAAAAGAATGAGTTAGTCATGACTTCAGGTTTTAGGATTATCTGTGTTTTGAGAGGAAGGGCCATATATAATTTTGGAAATTTAAATTTTAAGGTAATTATCAAATATCCAAGTAATATATTAGGTGAGGTTGAGATGGAAATACAAATTTGGAAATTGTTATTGAATGAATGGAAACAGCAAGAGACTAGGTACAGACTAAAACATGTGGAAGGACTAAACCTTTTAGGGTTAGGAGGTTGAGAGACGTTAAGAGAAAAGAAAAGAAAATAGACAAGCATGGATCAATGAGGCAAAAAGAAAATCAAGAAAATGAGGTATTCTGAAAGCCAGATTGTGAAAGTATTTCTAGGAAGAGAAAGAGATCAATTCCATCAAATAATGGTGATAAATCAAAACAATTCAAAAATTAACAATTTTGCAAGTTAAAAATCTTTGGTCACTTTGACAAGAACACTTTCAGATTAATGGTGGAAACAATAATCTGGTGGTAGTAGATTATGAGGGAAGACTTCATGACAAGAGAGCAATAAAATTCTATATTTGAATTTTGTGGTAAAACAAAACTCAAGAAGTAAATGATCAGGGAGAGACACTTAGAGAACAAAGTAGAATCAAGAAAAGGTGTTTTTTTTTTAAATTAATATAAGGAAGCAACATATGATTGAATTTATGCTAATGATAATTTGTTTGGTAGAAAGAGGAAAAGAGATGATGCAGGGACAAACATAAAATTGCTGGAGTCATTACGTAGTTCTGAAGGAATGGTAACCTGTGCATAAAGAGAGGTTTTGACCTTTTCTAGAAGCAATAAAGTTTGTCCATATCAGTGAGAGAGAAGGCATAGTATGTAGGCACAGATGGGGGTAAGTGATTACATGTTGTGGAGGGAACCTCATGAAAATCCTCCTTATATTGCTGCAACTAAAAAGAAAAAGAAGACATGGCAGCTTTGAGGGATGAGGCTAGGTAAAGAAAGCACTAAGTTTTTATTCAGGAGTATCAGAGAGTGAATGGACTGGAGGAAATATAATGGGTAATATTAGAACCATTTGAAAGTATTAGTAATGCATTAAAAATGAGATAAGGTAACAGAATTACATGTTAATGTCTGAACGTATTTGACTCAACATGAATTGAACATGAATTGCTGCATCAAGTAGGCAGAGTTGGATTCAAGAAGAATTGAGGTTGCCCAAATGAGCATAAAATAATGGGTCTAAGGTATTCATGGTTTATGCTTAAGAGTGATTATAATAGCTGTCTCTCTATGGAATTAAAGCTGTATAAGACAAAACATGCAAATATGAAGGGGTAAAAGTTAAAGTAAAGGTCATAGGAGTAAACGATTATGGGTCTAAAAAGGCATGAAGAATTTCTAGTTTCAACTATAATATATAAAACAATTGAAAGTCATCATTCCCGTCATTATGAGAAAATACTGGAGAAACGTGAAATAAATGACTTTTGTTGGATCAAAGAACTGAGGTTGCAGTCCTAAAAAACAAACAAACAAACAAACAAACAAACAAATAAAAACTACCACATCAAAATATTTAGAGACAGGTTTATGTTTAAACCACAGAAGAGATTTGCCTACCTAGACAGAAACCTTGGAGTCATAAACTTTTGCAATAAAATAACAGAAACTTCAAAGTAAGCCAAAAGACAAAAACAGTCACAATAGAAAAAGAAAGTCACAAAAACAAAACTCAGATACAGTGCAGATATTACAGTTATCAGAAACAGAATAAAAAATAACAATAAATAATGTCAAGTGATGTAATAGAAGGGTAGACAACGTGGAAAACCAGAAGGATGATGTAAACAGAGAGATGAAAAGTCTAATAGTTAAAAGGAAATGCTAGAAAACAAAACAAAAAATGATAATACTATAAAAGAAATGAAGAACACCTTCAATGAGTTATTCAGTAAACTTGGCATAGCTAAGGAAAGACTCAGTGAATATGATGATTTATTGATAGGCACACTGAAACTGAACGGTAAAGAGGAAAAAGAAGAAAAGAGAAAACACACACACGCACACACACACACAACAGAAGACTAAAAAACTGTGAGACAATTTCAAAAGATATAATGTATTCATTATTGAATACCAGAAGGAAAAGAGAGATGGAAGTAGAAACATTTAAGGCAATGACAGCCAAGGACTTTTCAAAAAATGACAAACCAAAAACACAAATTAAGAAAAGGATCATCAGACTGGATAAATACCAATCAACCAGCAAACAAAAAACAAACCATGCAAACATATGCACACACCAAGGCATAGCAAATTCAAACTGTAGGAATCCAAAGACAAAGAGAAAATCTTAAAAGAAGCCAGAGGAAAAAATAACACCATACCTATAGAGGAAAAGGGACAAAAATTATGCAGATTTCTCCAAAGAAAACATGTGAGGAAAAAAAAAAGTGAAGTAATTTATACAACTTAATTAAAAATAAGCCAATTAAAAAAATGGGCAATGGATATGAATAGACATTTTTTCAAAAGAAGACATACAGATGGCCGAAAGGTATATGAAAAAAATGCTCAGCATCAATAATCATCAGGTAAATACAAATCAAAACCACAATAAGATATCACCTCACATGTATTTCGATGGCTATTTTCAAAATGTCAAATGATAACAAGTGTTGGTGAAGGTGTGGAAAAATGGAGCCCTTACTCATTGTTGGTAGGAATGTAAATTGGTATAGCCATTATAGAAACAGTATGAAGATTCCTCAAAGAATTAAAAATATAGCTAGTGTGTGATCAAGCAATTTCATTTCTGGTATATATTAAAAAATAAATATGATTACTAACTCAAAGAGATATCTGCATTATCACATTCATTGCAGCATTATTTATAATAGCCAACATATGACATATGGACACGAACTAAGTCCCAATGAATGAATGGATAAAGAAAATGTTGTGTGTGTGTGTGTGTGTGTGTGTGTGTGTGTGTGTGTGTGTGTGTGTGTGATGGAATATAATTTTTCCTTAAATAGAAGAAAATCCTGATAATTGCAACAACATGAATACACCTGATGGACATTATGTTAAGTGAAATAAACCAGGCACATAAAAACAGATACTGCATGATCTCACTTATATGTGAAACATTCAAAAGTCAAACTCATAGAATGAGAGAGTAGAAAAGTAATTATCAGGAGTAAGGGGGTGAAGAGAATAGTGAGATGTTGGCCATATGGTACAAATTTACAGTTATAAGATAAATAAGTTCTGGAGACCTAGTGTATAAGTATGGTAACTATAATTAATGATAATGAATACTTGAAATTTGCTAATAGAGTAGATCTTAAGTATTCTCACAATTATAAAAAAGGAAACTCTATGAGATGATAAATATGTTAACCAGCTTGATTTTAGTAATTATTCCACAACATATACATATATCACAACATCACACTGTACATCTTAAATATATAAAATTGTATTTGTCATTTATACCTCAATAAATCTGGGGAAAACCAGAATATGTTACCTTCTGAAGAATATTTGTGAGCTTAAGAATTAAAAGTGAAGTGAAATATGTATTGTTGGAAGAAGAATCTACCAAGTCATAATTCCATATCGACTAAATTGTTCCTCAAAAGTAAAAGAGAAATTAAAATTTTCTCAGAGAAACAAAAACTGAGGGAATTTAACAGCAGGCTTGCTCTGCAAAAAAAAGAAAGATAAACATTTTTTTAACAGAAAATAAGAATTTTTAATGTCATGATATAAATATGAAAGTTAACAGAGAAAAGCTTAAAATATTTTCTAAAGGAAGAAAATGATTAATATGCACCACAAACATGCCTAAAGAATGGACTAGTATTCAGGATGGAATAAATGAAGGTAAAACAAAATATTTTATGGTGCTATTTTAAAATAGATAAGCTAAAATATATGGAATATATAAATTATATTATAACCATTAAAATATTTATAAAATGAGTGTAGTTGATAAACTAAAAGATAACATAAAGTGGGATTATATAAAAGGTTTTATTACATTTGGAGAAAGAATGAAAATAAGTAAGTAAATAAATAAGTAAAACCTCTAGTAATGAATAGAAAACATAAACATTGTTAGCATTGCTTCATACGTATCAACAATCCCTTTAAATATGAATTGTCTAAAAATATCAATAAAATGACAAAGATTGTCAGAGTGGATTAAAAAACAAGACTCAACTATATGTTATTTACCACAACCCCACTTTTAACATACAGACTCTGGTAGACTAAAGGTAAAGAGCTGGAGAAAGACATAGCAAGTTGAAACTAATTTTTAAAATGCTTGAGTAGCGTGAACGCTGAAAGAGACAGTCCCTCAATGCCTCAAGAGGTATTCTGAGTGGTTAACTGGGTCTGAAATCAAATGACAGGCAAATGACCATTTGTTGACAAGATGTTACACACATGCTCTGAGTTCCCGAAGAACCTACATGCCTCCTTACCTTTGAGACTTTCTTAGCTAGCTGTTTCTATTTATGCCACCTGAACCAACCAAAAAGCTATGACCTACACTGACTAATCAGAATTCGGCACACATCAACAAATCAGAGCTCCGACTATCAACCAATCAGAAAAAAGCAAATTTGAATCTTTTATTTGCGTATGGAAACCTACACTCCTGCTTTCTGTATAAAAGACAAACTCTCCCTTTGTTCACTGGAACACACTTTTGTTTTACACCAAAAGCTTTGTCTCTCTGGTTTGCAAACTGTCTACTGAAATCAAGTCTCTTTTCTCTAAATTCCTTTTCAGAGAACTTTTGTTCATAGTCAAAATGCATGTACACTAGACACAGATCCTCAAAATATGTGAAACAAAATCTTACAGAGCTAAAGAAAAAAAGACGAAAAAGAAAAAAGAAAAACCCACAATTATAACTGAATACTTTAACTCTTTCCTCTCCACAATTGATAGACCAAGAGCAAGAAAATAAATAGGGGTATAGTTGACCTGAAGAGCTCTCAAATCAACTGGATCCAATTAATATTTATAGAATATTTTATGTAACAACAACGTTACATGTATGCTTCTTAAGCTCAGACCATTTGCCCAAAATAGGCTTCATTCTGGGCCATGAAGCACACATTAACAGAAATAGAAATCTCACAAACCAAGGTGTCTAATCTCATGGATATGAAAAGAATAATAGAGTATTATGAAAAACTCTATGCCCATTATTTGATTATTCAGATGAAATGGACCAATTACTCAAAAGACATGATTACCAAAAATCACACAAGGGGAAACAGATAACCTAGATAGTGTTATGTATATCTACTAAAGAAATTAAGTCAATAATTAGCAACTTTCCAAAAAAATCACACAAGGGTTAAATAGTTTCATCTGATAAACTGTATCAGATAAATAAAGAAGAAAGTATGTCAAATTATGCAAAAAATAAAGAACACTTTCTAACTCATTCATTGAAGTTATTACTCTAATATCAAAACACTACAAGAATGAAAACAACATACCAATATCTCTCATGATGATAGATGCAAAATCATCAACAAAATATTACTAAACTTGACCCTTTACATTATAAAAATAATTATACACCATGATACACAATAAAGTTGGATTTATTCCAGGTATGCAAGGCTGGGACCCTTTGAAAATCAAACAATGTAATCCACCAAATCAATGGACTAAAGAAGAAAAATTATACGATCCTATCAATTGATTAAAAAAATTAAAAATCCAACACTCCCTCATGATTAAAAAAAAAAACAACTCCCAGCAAACTAGTAGCAGAAGGCAACTTCCTAAACTTGATAGATAAAACTTACACAATATCTACTTCTAAAATCATACTTAATGGTGGAAAAATAGACACTTTCCCAAGGACATTGGGAACAAGGAAAAAATATAAAAATATTCTCTCTCACAATTGTTATTTAACATCATACTGTCAGTCTTGGCTAATACACAAAAACAGTAAGATGAGACACACATTTATATATGGATTAAGATGGAAAAAGTAAAATTGTCTCTATTCACAGATGACACAATTTTCTATGTAGAAAATTCTAAATCACTGAAAAAAAAAATCTCCTGAAACTAATAATCAAGTAGAGTAAGGCTATAGGATATAAAATCAATATACAAAAGTGAATTTATATTCTATAAGCCAGCAATAAACACTTGGCACTTGATGTTAATACTATTTAAAATAATACCAAAAGTAAAGAAATACTTAGCGATAAGTATAACAAAATATACACAAAATGTGAGTGCAAAAAACCTCCAACGTCTAATGAAAGAAATCAAAGATTGTAAGCAAATGAAGAGATATTGTTTGTTCATAGATTGAAAGACTTAATGTTGTTAAGATGTCAATTCTTTCTAGTTTGTAATATATAATTAACACAATTCCATCCAAAATGCTGGCAAGCTATTTTGTAGGTATCAACATACCAATTCTAAATTTAAAATAAAATGGCGAAAGACCTAAAATAGCCAATACCATGTAGTAGAAAAAGACAAAGTTGGAGATCTTATGCAACCAATTTTAAGACTTACTATAAGGTTACAATAATGAAGACGTTCTGGAACTGATGAAAGAATAGACACGTTGGTCAGTGGCATAGAGTAGAATAACCGTAAATATGCCAACACAAGTATAATCAACTGCTCTGTGACAATTAAGTAGTGGCACTGATTTCAGTGAAAAAAGAATAGTCTTTTTAACAAAGATTGTTAAAACCAATGGTTGTATATTAAAAAAAAAAAAAAACTGGACACAAACCTTTACATTTTATACAAAAATTAATTCAGAATGTATTATAGTCCTATATGTAAAATGCAAAACTAACAAAATTTATAAAGAAAACATACTAGAAAAATCTATGTGACCTTGAGATTGTTGATAAGCTTTTAAAGTAAAATTCCAATAGCATGATTCATAAAAGAAACAAATATTTGTTAGGTTAAATTTTATTAAAATTAAGAAGTTTTGCTTTGCAAAAGACAGTGTTAGTAAAAAGACAAGCACAGATTGGAATAAAATATTTGCAAAACACATATGTAACAAAGAATGTGTAAATAAAATACAAATAAACTCATAAAACTCAACAGTAATAAATAAAAGAAAACTGCATGCAAATTTAGAGCACCCTTATTCATAGTTACCAACAAACTAGAAGCAATCAAGATGTACTTCAATAAGTGAATGATTAAGCAAAATGTGGCAAATCATACAGTGGAATATTGTTTTAAAATAAAAAGAAATAAAGTAACATACAGATATGGATAACAGGTTTAGGGGGGAACAGGTGGCGTTTGGTTACATGAACAAGTTCTTTAGTGGAAATTTCTGAAATTTTGCACCTGAAGTGCAGCATACACTGTACCCAGTGTGTAGACTTTTATCCCTGATCACCTTCCCACCCTTTCCACTGAGTTTCCAAAGTCCATTGTATTATTCTTATGCCTTTGCATCCTCATAGCTTAGCTCCCACTTACAAGTGAGAACATAAGATGTTTGGTTTTTTATTCCTAAATTACCTCACTTAAAATAATGGTCTCCAGTTCCATCCAGGTTGTGGTGAATGCCATTATTTCATTATTTTCCATGACTGAGTAGTATTCCCTGGTGTATATATGTACCACATTTTCTTTATTTACTTATTGATTGATGGACATTTGTGCTGGTTTCATAATTTTGCAAATAGAAATTGTGCTGCTATAAACATGCATGTGCAAGTATCTTTTTTATATGACTTCTTTTCCTCTGGATAGATACCCAGGAGTAGGATTGCTGGATCAAATGATAGATCTACTTTTAGTTCTTAAAGGAATCTCTATAATTTTTTCCATAGTGGTGGTATTGGTTTACATTCCATCAGCAGTGTAGTGGTGTTCCCTTTTCAGCACATCCATGCCAACAACTGTTTTATTTTCTTCTCTTATTATGGCCATTCTTGCAGGAGTGAGTTGGTATCACATTGTGGTTTTGATTCCCTGATAGTGATGTTAAGCATTTTTTCATGTTTGTTGGCTATTTGTATATCTTCTTTCGAGAATTGTTTATTCATGTCCTCAACTCACTTTTTCATGAGATTGTTTGTTTTTATTCTTGCTGATTTGTTTGAGTTCCTTACAGATTTTGAATAGTAGTCCTTTGTTTGTATATACAGATTAAAAAGACTTTATCTCACTCTGTGGGTTGTCTGTTTACTCTGCTGATATTTATTTTGTTGTGCAGAAGCTATGGATAATTTTTAATTGTATATATTAAGTGCAAGAAAAAAAGCCTGAAGATGCTAAATATTTTATGATTTCAATAATATGACATGCTGGAAAAGACAATAGTGTATAGATGGAAAAAATTGTGGCCGCCAGTTTCAGGGGAAGGGGAGTGGTTGAATAGTTGAAGTACAGGGGAGCTTCTTACAGTAGTGAAACTATTCTCTATGGTATCGATATGGTAAATTTAAAACTTTAATTATTTGGCAAATCTCGTATACATAACATAAAGAACATAGTTTAATTTATGAAAATTAAAAATTATTTAGGAGATTTGGAAAATCTCAAATGGGATGTAGAATGTGACAAGAAAATCTAAATGGATGACAAAGTTATTAAATAACTCACTGAAGGAGGTAGAGAAATCAGGTTCTGACCTAAGTAACTTGGAAAAGAGTTTAATCTGCAAAACTAAATTCAAAAGGAACTGTATATAAGGACTGTACTCCAGTTGATTAACATTGTTTCCCATGTGGTGTGGGTAGACAACTCTGAAACCACAATATAAGTTTACTGAAATCGAGCAATTTAGAAAATGTACAAAAAATGGTGGGAGCCAGTTTTCTCACTGTTGGATTTAGAGGTTACAGACACACAAAGAGAGAAAGCTAGAATATCTAGGTGGTAATAAATTAGGGTTGATTGTATCAAAATGAACTCATTTTTAGTTTAATACAGGTGCAGATGGTAACATGCAGAAATATTTACACTATATATATTATATATGTGCTTGATACTACTAGGGTGTTGTCGCTTCTAGATCTCTCAACACATTGAGGGGATAAGATGTATTAATACTAACCCATATATATGGGATATATATATGTGTATATATGTATGTATATATATTATATATATGTAATATATATGTACACACACAACAGATCCATTACAAATAGAACATATGTATTTAAAATATATAAATTAGATGGCAGAGCAAAGAAGTCCAAGGGTCTGTCTTTACACAGAAAGATGAAAAATTGAAGCAGAAACTGTCAGAATCAACTTTGCCAGAACTATAGTAAATAATGTATAGCAATCAAGAGAATGCTTAATCAAGAAAAATGCAACTTAAAAACTTTAGGAAAGAATTGTGGAATTTTTACTTGCACATGTATATATGTTAGTATTCACACATATTATCCACTGAATGTATTAAGAGATCTAGAAGCAACAACACTCTAGTAGTATCAAGCACAACCAGTACCCAGATCTTAGGTTTTGTTTGTTTTGTTTTGTTTTGTTTTTTATTATTATACTTTAAGTTCTAGGGTACATGTGCATAACGTGCAGGTTTGTTACATATGTATACTTGTGCCATGTTGGTGTGCTGCACCAATCAACTCGTCAGCACCCATCAACTCGTCATTTACATCAGGTATAACTCCCAATGCAATCCCTCCCCCCTCCCCCCTCCCCATGATAGGCCCCGGTGTGTGATGTTCCCCTTCCCGAGTCCAAGTGATCTCATTGTTCAGTTCCCACCTATGAGTGAGAATATGTGGTGTTTGGTTTTCTGTTCTTGTGATAGTTTGCTAAGAATGATGGTTTCCAGCTGCATCCATGTCCCTACAAAGGACACAAACTCATCCTTTTTTATGGCTGCATAGTATTCTATGGTGTATATGTGCCACATTTTCTTAATCCAGTCTGTCACTGATGGACATTTGGGTTGATTCCAAGTCTTTGCTATTGTGAATAGTGCTGCAATAAACATACATGTGCATGTGTCTTTATAGCAGCATGATTTATAATCCTTTGGGTATATCCCCAGTAATGGGATGGCTGGGTCATATGGTACATCTAGTTCTAGATCCTTGAGGAATCGCCATACTGTTTTCCATAATGGTTGAACTAGTTTACAATCCCACCAACAGTGTAAAAGTGTTCCTATTTTTCCACATCCTCTCCAGCACCTGTTGTTTCCTGACTTTTTAATGATTGCCATTCTAACTGGTGTGAGATGGTATCTCATTGTGGTTTTGATTTGCATTTTTCTGATGGCCAGTGATGATGAGCATTTTTTCATGTGTCTGTTGGCTGTATGAATGTCTTCTTTTGAGAAATGTCTGTTCATATCCTTTGCCCACTTTTTGATGGGGTTGTTTGTTTTTTTCTTGTAAATTTGTTTGAGTTCTTTGTAGGTTCTGGATATTAGCCCTTTGTCAGATGAGTAGATTGCAAAAATTTTCTCCCATTCTGTAGGTTGCCTGTTCACTCTGATGGTAGTTTCTTTTGCTGTGCAGAAGCTCTTTAGTTTAATTAGGTCCCATTTGTCAATTTTGGCTTTTGCTGCCATTGCAGAATTTTAGACCAATATCCCTGATGAACATCGATGCAAAAATCCTCAATAAAATACTGGCAAACTGGATTCAGCAGCACATCAAAAAGCTTATCCACCATGATCAAGTGGGCTTCATCCCTGGGATGCAAGGCTGGTTCAACATTCGCAAATCAATAAACATAATCCAGCATATAAACAGAACCAAAGACAAGAACCACATGATTATCTCAATAGATGCAGAAAAGGCTTTTGACAAAATTCAACAGCCCTTCACGCTAAAAACGCTCAATAAATTTGGTACTGATGGAACGTACCTCAAAATAATAAGAGCTATTTATGACAAACCCACAGCCAATATCATACTGAATGGGCAAAAACTGGAAAAATTCCCTTTGAAAACTGGCACAAGACAGGGATGCCCTCTCTCACCACTCCTCTTCAACATAGTGTTGGAAGTTCTGGCTAGGGCAATCAGGCAAGAGAAAGAAATCAAGGGTATTCAGTTAGGAAAAGAAGAAGTCAAATTGTCCCTCTTTGCAGATGACATGATTGTATATTCAGATCTTAGTTTTTAATAGCATACTTCATTGAAAGGAACTATTGTTCCTTGGAGAAATGAACTGTGAGAGGAAATGTACAAGGTGAGTCTGGAGAATCTTATAATTCCAGAGAGTGAGAAAGTACTTTTAAGAAAAGACCAACACAATAACAACCACAATGATGGGTAGGCAAAGAAATACGTAATCTAATTTCCAGTTGAAATAATCCCAATGGCTAAAGCTGGAAAAATTTGAGTCACAGAACAACTTAGTACCATATCATAACTCAAAGTATCGATTCTATACCCTTGAGTTCATGGTTATACAAAAATAATTATATTAATAAGTGCAGAGAGAATTGACAACTGTCTCATGAAGAATTCCAAATAATTCATGTAGATCTTCCACATTGGCCACATAGCCTTTTTCTCATTATGTGTGAGTTGCTAGAGTGATTTCCTTCCAAAGAACACAATATGGAAAAAGAGAAACAAAGTAAGTTTACTATAGGGAAACCTGCCAAATGCTACCTCAAGCAAGATGATCAGAGTTAACATCAACAGTGATATGTCATGTTCATAGTATATACCCTTTATATGGTATGAAGAGACTGGCACTTTAGCTCTGTGGTCTTCCTTCTAAAACCACATAACCTCCATCTAATCATGACAGAAACATCAGACAAACCCCAACTGAAAGACATTCTACAAAATACCTGCCCAGAACTCCTGAAAACGTTCAATGTCTTCAAAAATAAGGAGTCTTAGAAACTATCACAGACAAGAGGAGCCTGAGACATAATGCCTAAATGAAAAGTGGCATCTATGATGGGATCCTAGAACAGAAAAGACCATAGGAAGAAGCTGTCGAATTCTGAATAAAATATAGACTTTAGTTAATAATAGTGTATCCATATTGGGTTCATTAGTTTTGAAACATATACCATACTAATACTATACATTAATAGGTAAAACTGGTGGTACGGTATGTGGTAATTCTCTTGTACTACCTTCACATTTTTTCCATAAGTTTAAAACCATTATAAAATGAAAAGATTGTTTTCAAAGATGACATAAGCTTTTTGGAGTTTGGTGTATTTGCAGGAATTTGCTGGAAAAACCAGAGATCTCTCTGTGTTTGGAGAGAGAAAAAATGTTACAGAACTTATAATAACAAAATCTAGGCTATATAACAGGATATGTGTATTAGCTCATTCTCACATTGCTATAAAGAAATACCTGAGACCGAGTAATTTATAAAGCAAAGAGATTTAATTGGCTCAGAATTCTTCAGACTTGTACAAGAAACTTAGCAGCTTGTCCTTCTAGGGAAGCCTCAGGAAGCTTCCACTAATAACAAAAGGTGAAAGGAGAGCAAGGTGTCTCACAGATTGGGAGCAGGAGCAAGCAGGGAGCTGCTACACACTTTCAAACAACCAGATCTCTCAAGAACTCACTATCATGAGAACAGCATGTATCCATTATCACTGAAAAAATTTGAAATAAATGTATAAAGAATATATACAGGTAAATCTCTCTGATTTTCAACAAAGGAAAATGTAAGTAATATAAATAACAAAACTTGATAGCTAGCCTAAAAGATTTTTGTTAAAACATTCAATTTTGTAAGAAGTTAGAAAAATAGTTGATAATGGCCAGATGCAAAGAGGAATGCAAAATGTGCAAATTAACATGAACGGAATTTATTTTCCTCAGGTATTCTAATGTAATGTTTGAATGCAAGTACTGCTTTATCTCATATGTGCCAGGAAATAGCATCTGAGACTTCGTTTTGGTATAAAAGTTGTTGGAAGTGAACAATATCCATAAAAGGATAAGAAAAGCTCAGCAATCCCATGAGAATTTGAAAGTATGGTATATTCTCAATTTTCCTGGATTTCTGGATTGTCAGATGTCTTGGCAAAAGGGTCAAGTTTTTGTTTGTTTTTACTGATCAATCATTAAATATGAGCACCCCCCAGTGAGGTATAAACTTAAGATAGATATTGTACTTCAGTTGAGAGAAATTCTGAGGAAGGAATTTAGGTCTGACTCGTCTGCAGTAAACACTTTGACATCTGAGAAGTGCCATGGTTTTGGTGGGAGCATTTGTGTAACAAACCACAGATCCACTATAAATAGAACATATGTATTTAAAATACTTAAATCAGATGTCAGCAAAAATGGCCGAGTAAAGAAGTCCAAGAGTTCATCTTTCCACAGAAAGATGAAAAATTGAAGCAAAAACTGTCAGAATCAACTTTGCTGGAACTATGGTAAATAATATATAGCAACCAAGAGAATGCTTAATCAAGAAAAATGCAACTTGAAAACATTAGGAAAGAGTTGTGGCATTTTTACTTGCCCTTGTCTACCCCCGCCCCACAACATCTTCTGACACAATGACAGTCATGAAGATGGTAACCTGTGTCCCTGGTATAAGATACCGGTACCTGGTTCCAGAAGGAGCAGAGCAGACTTTATTCTCAAAGAACTATGCTTATCTGATCTTAACTGTCAGGGATACTTGAAGGACTGCTGCAAGCACTCACCTTGTGCTAGCTAAGTTCAAACTCACTAAGGGCAGAAAAGTGGGAGGTATTCCTCAAAACCAATATAAGACAAAGAAATATCCACCAGCTGCCTATGGCAAAATATTACAATGTGTCAAACAACAGGGCAATGAAATACTGAAGGATAAGCTATGGAGAGACTTTTCTTTGAGAAATTAGGTTATTCAAAAAGTGCCTACATATACGGAGGAAGTTAGAGAGCGACGCACCTGCCTAACACAAAATGAATGCTCAGAAAAGCCCTGAGAAGACCCTGAGATTTCCCTCTGACTTTCTGTAGACTCAAAAGAAATTGAAAATGAGGGCAAATGCTAATTTTTAAACAACCTAGTTAAGCATTGAAGAAGTAATCCAGCAGAAATTCAACCTGCAACATGCAAAGAATTGGATAATTTTATTTTTTTCTTTATTTTATTCTTTGTTCGTTCTCTCTCTCTCTCTCTCTCTCTCTCTCTCTCTCTCTCTCTCTCTCCCCCCCCCCCATCTCTATTTTCTCTCTTTTTCTTCTCCAATTTCTTTGGGGAAGAGGGGCTTTTGAAGGTCAAGCCAATCTCTGAAATCAAAAGCATTGTACAACCCAAAGAAACAAAAACTTCAGAGGTCATACATAAAAACAAACAAACAAACAAACACAAAAAACTTGGCTTCACCAAAATACATTAAACAAACAGCGATAGCACACATGAAGCAACAAAATACATCCTGGGTAAGGAGAAGGATCTAACTTTTAGATATACCCTCTATAATACTCAATATGTTCAGTTTTCAAACACACAAAAAAATTAAGTGTGCAAATTAAAAAGAAAGAATAGTCTATGCACAAATGACTGTCTCTGAGAAATTATAGACATTGGACTTACTACATAAAAACTACAATCAACTATATTAAATATGCTCAGAGTAATGGAAACCACAGATAAACTAAAATAGAAGAATGATATAAAAACAATGAATAGTAGCAAAGAAAATAGTTGTGAAAAGGAATCAAATGAAAATTCTGATACTAAAAGGAGCAATAACTGAAATGTAAAACAATAGAAATTTTAAGCAGGCAGAAAAACAAATCAGAAAACTTGGAAAATAGGTCATTTGAAATTATTCACTCTGAAAACCTGCAAAAAATGGGTAAAAAAATGAGGGGTATAGATGGTGGAATAGAAGGTTCCACTTATTATTCCCCCTGCAAGGACACCAATTTAACAACAACTATCTACACAGAAAATGCATCTTCATAAGAATGAAAAATCAGGTGAGTATTCACAGTACCTGGTTTTCACTTCATATCACCGAAAGAGGCACTGAAGAGGTAGGAAAAAAAATTTTAAATCGCAGATTCGTGCCTTGTCCCATCATCTGGCAGTGGTGGCATGGCACACAGAGCCTTTCTTTGCACTTGGGAGAGGGAGAGCGCAGCAAGTAAGAAGCATTGAACTCAGTGCTGCTCTCTTATAACAGAAAACAAAACTAGACCAGACTCAGCTGATGCTTGTTCAGAGAGGGAGCATTTAAACCAGCCCTAGCCACAGGAGAATCACTGATTTCAGTCACTGGAACCTGGGTTCTCACAAACCTCACTGCTGTGGGCTACAGTGTTCTGGGGCTCTAACTAAACGTGAATGGTAGTCTAGGCCACAAAGACTACAACTGCTAGATGAGTCCGAGTGCTGAATTTGGTCCAGGTCCAGTGCCAGTGCACTGGTGGTGGGGAGGGGAGTAAGGGGAATAGGAACATATGACCTACTGGGGACACCAGCCAGGGTAGCTAAGGAAGTGCTGGCATCACCCCCACCCTAACATCAGACTGCACAGTTCACATCTTCAAATGAGACCCCATCCTTCTTCCTGGGGAGTGGAGAGGGAAGAGTGGAAAGGACTTTGTATTGCACCTTGGAGACCAGCTCAGCTACTGCGGGATAGGACACCAGTCAGAGCCATGAGAACCTTTCTAGGTCCTAGCTCCCAGATGCTATATAACGGTAAATGGGCCAATTCAGCAAGAGGATATAACCATTTTAAGTATATATGCATCCAACACTGGAGCATCCAGATATATAAAGCAAATATTATTAGAGCTAAAGAGAGAGACTCTAATATAACAATAGCTAGAGACTTCGACATCTTACTTTCAGCATTAAACAGATCTTCCAGGCAGAAAATCAACAAAGAAACAGAGTACTAAATCTGCACTATAAACTAAATGGCTCTAATAGGTATTTAGAACATTTCATCTAATGAGAAAAGAATACACATTCTTTTCCTCAGCACATGGATCATTCTCAAGGATAGATCATACATTAAGTCATAAAATAAGTCTTAAAATATTTAAATAATGTCAAGGATCTTCTCTAACCACAATGAAATAAAGGTAGAAATCAATAATGAAAGGAATTTTGGAGATGACTTAAACACAAGGAAATTAAACCATATGTTCCTGATTGACCAATGGGTTAATAAAGAAATTAAGAGGAAATTGTAAAATTTCTTGAAACAAATGATTTTGAAAACACAATATACCTAAATCTATGAGATACAGAAAAAGCAGCACTAAGAGGGAGGTTTATAGCTATAAGTGCCTACATCAAAAATGAAGAAAAACTTCAAATGAACATGCAAAAGTTTGAAACTAGACCCTTATCTCTCACCATATACAAAAATCAAATCAAAATGAATTAAAGACATAAATCTAAGACCTCAAACTATGCAACTACTACAAGAAAACATTGAAGAATTTCTCCAGGACATTGGACTGGAAAAAAATTTCTTGGGTAATAACCCACATGCACAGACAATCAAAGCAAAAATGGACAATGGGATCACATCAAGTTAAAAAAAGTTTTGCACAGCGCAGGATACAATAAACAGTGACAGAAAATACTTGCAAACTATCTATCTGACAAGAGTTGAATAACCAGAATAAAAGGAGCTCAGACAACTCTATAGGAAAAGAACCTAATAATCTGGTTTAAAAATGGACAAAAGATTTGAATACATATTTCTCAAAATAATACATACAAATGGCATATGGTATATGAAAACGTGCTTAACATCATTAATCATTAGGGAAATGCAAATCAAAACTGCAATAAGATATCTCATCTTAAAATGGCTTATATCCAAAAGACAGGAAATAACAAATGCTGTCAAGGATATGGAGAAAAGGGAACCCTTGTACGCTGTTGTTGGAAATGTAGATTAATACAACCACTATGGAGAACAGTTTGGGGATTCCAGAAAAAAAACTAAAAATAGAGCTACCATGTAATCCATCAGTCCCACTTCTGGGAATATACCCAAAAGAAAGAAAATCAGTTTATTAAAGAGATATGTGCATCCTCATGGTTTTTTCAGCACATGGATGAAGCTAGAAATCCTTATGTTTGCTGAAATAAGCCAAGCACAGAAAGAAGAAAGCCATATATCACATATTCTCATTTATTTATGGAATCTAAAAATCAAAACAATTGAATTTATGGAGATAAGAAGTGGAAGGATGGTTACCAGAGGCTGAAAAGCATAGTGGCGGGTTGGGGAAAAGGTGGGGATGGTTGTTGGGTACAAAAAAATAAAAATTAGAAAGAATGAAAAAAACCTACTATATAATAGCACAACAGAGTGACACTTGTCAATAATTTACTTGTATTTTTTAAATAACTAGAAGAGCATAACTGAATTGTTTGTAATACTAAGGATAAATGCTTGAGGGAATGGATACCCCATTCTCCATAATCTGATTATTATGCATTACATGCCTGTATCAAAGCATCTTATGTACCCCATAAATATATACACCTACTATGCACCCACAAAAATTAAAAAATAATTTAGAGAGAATAAATGAATGAAATTAGTATTTGAAGAAATAAAAGCAAAATTTTTACAAATTTGATAAAAGAAGGCCGGGCGCGGTGGCTCACGCCTGTAATCCCAGCACTTTGGGAGGCCGAGGTAGGCAGATCACGAGGTCAGTTGATCGAGACCATCCTGGCCAACATGGTGAAACCCCATCTCTACTAAAAATACAAAAATTTAGCTGGGCATGGTGGCGGATGCCTGTAGTCCCAGCTACTTGGGAGTCTGAGGCAGGAGAATGGTATGAACGTGGGAGGCGGAGCTTGCAGTAAGCCGAGACCGCGCCACTGCACTCCAGCCTGGGAGACAGAGAGAGACTCTGTCTCAAAAAAAAAAAAAAAAAAAATTTGATAAAAGATACAAATCTACACATCCATGGAGCTTTACAAGCTCCAAAATAAAATAATAAAATAAAATAAAATAAAAACACTAATTTTCACATTGAGACACATTATTTCCAAAGTGTCAAAGGCAAAATTGAAAGAATTATGGAAGCAACAAGATACAAGCAACTTATCATACTCAAAGTATATTCAACTGCAAGATAAAAATATATTTCTCATTATAAACAACAGAGACCAGGAAGGAAGGGGTAATGTTTTAAAAGAACTGAAAAGAAAAAAAACTATCAGGATTTCTATATCCAGCAAAACTATCTTTCAAAAATGTAAGAGCAAGATATTTTTGAGATAATTTGTTGCTTATAAAATCTATTGGATGAAAAATGCTAAAGGGAGCTCTTCAGGTTGAAGTAAAAGGACACTAGGTAGTAACTTAAAGCCACATAAAGAAATAGAGAACTTCAGTAAGGCAAAAGTTGAAGTAGACATTAAGACCAGAATTATTGTATTTTTGGTGTATAACTCCTGTCTAAAATTTTTATGATTTCAAAGAAAATCACAAAATGTATTTCAATCTATGTTAATCATAAAATAACATATAAAAACATCATGAGTAATAACAACATAAAGGGTAGCAACGGAGCATAGTTTGTCCATGCAATTTCAGCTAAGTTGTATCAATTTAAATTAGGTTGCTATGAATTTAGAATGTTAATTATAATAAATATTAGCAAGTAAAAAAATCTCAAAAATGTACAGAAGAAGAAATTAGAAGGAAATTAAAACAGAACACTGCATAAACTCAATTATCACACCCATATTTACGGCAGCACCATTCATGATACCCTAGTGGCTATAAGCAACACAAATGTTTATGGATGGATAAACAGATAAACAAAATGTAGTACATACAAATGCTCCTCAACTTACTATGGGTTATCACCCAACAAGTCTATCATTTTGAGGGCATTGTAAGTCAAAAATACATATGATATATCTAACATTTTGAAAATCATACCTTAGCCTGGCCTACCTTAAATCTGCTCAGAAAACTTATAAAAATGGAGACAAGCCTACATTTCAGCAAAATAATCTAACACAAAGCCTATCTTATGATAAGATGTTGAATACCTCATGTAATTTTGTTGAATACTATACTGAAATTGAAAAACAGAATGGTCATATGGATACTCAAAGTATAGTGTCTATAAAATGTATATCACTTTTGCACCATTATATTATAATGTCAAAAAATGTAAGTTGGGGACTGTACATAAAAAAAATTCATTTTTTTAAAATGAAGGATTTTTTTCACATACTATTACATGAATGAACCTTGAGAGCATTATGCTAAATGAAATAAGTCAAACAGTAAAATACATATAAAGTATGGCTCCACTTTATATGATGTGTCTAAGTCGAGTTTGTGGAGACAAAAGCAGAATAGTGGTTATTGGGTTTGGGAGGAGGGAGAGAAAGGGAGTTGTTGTTTAATGGATTTAGAGTTTTAAATTTGCAAGATAAAAAAGTTCAGGAGATCTGTTTTACAGCAACGTAAATATACTTATTTGCAAGGAACTCAAAGAATTCCACAAGAAGAAAACAAATAACCCTAATAAAAAGTGGACAAACAAATTAGCAAGAAGAAAACAATCCCATCAGAAAGAGGACTAAGGATATGAACAGACAATTCTCAAAAGAAGATATACCCAATGGCCAACAAACATGAAAAAATGCTCAACATAACTAATAATTGGGGAAATGCAAATCAAAACCACAATGTGATACCACCTTACTCCTGCAAGAATTGCTGTAATCAAAAAAAATTTAAAAATAATAAACGTTGGTGTGGAAAAGAGAGCACTTCTACACTGTCAGTGGGAATGTAAACTAGTACAACCGTTACGGAAAACAGTGTGGATATTCCTTAAAGAGCTAAAAGTAGAATTACCGTTTGATCCAGTCATCCCAGTACTGGGTATCTACCCAGAAGAAATTAAGTCGTTGTACAAAAAAGATACTTGTGCATGCATATTTATGGCAGCACGATTTGCAATTGCAAAAATATAGGACCAGCCCAAATGCCCATCAATCAATGAGTGGATAAAGAAATTGTGCTGTGTATATAGGATAGAATACTACTCAGCCATAAAAAGAATGAATTAATGGCATTAGCAGCAAACCGGATGGGAGACTATTATTCTAAGTGAAGTAACTCAGGAATTGAAAACCAAACATTGTATGTTCACTCATAAGTGAGACCTCAACTATAAGGATGCAAAGGCATAAGAATGATACAATGGACTTTGGGGATTCAGGGGAAAGGGTGGGTGGGGGTTGAGGGATAAAAGACTACAAATTGCATTCAGTGTACACTACTGGGCAATGGGTGAGGCAAAACCTCACAAATCACCACTTAACTTACTTATGGAGCCAAATATCACCTGTTCCCCCAAACCCACCTGTTCCTCATCACCTCCCACTCTCCTCACTTCTCAGTCATTACTGTACTTTATATTACACTGTATGCTTTTGTTTACCCATTGCTTAGTTCCAACTTATTTATTTATTTATTGAGACTGAGTCTCGCTCTCTCACCCAGGCTGGAGTGCAGTAGTGCAATCTCGCCTCACTGCAAGCTCTGCCTCCCGGATTCACTCCATTCTCCTGCCTCAGCCTCCCGAGTAGCTGGGACTACAGGCGCCTGCTACCGCACCCGGCTAATTTTTTGTATTTTTAGTAGAGACGGGGTTTCACCGTGGTCTCGATCTCCTGACCTCGTGATCTGCCCGCCTCGGCCTTCCAAAGTGCTGGGCTTACAGGCGTGAGCCACCACGCCCAGCCACTTCCAACTTATAAGTGAGAACGTATATACTTGGTTACCCCATTCCTGTGTTATTTCACTTGGAATAATGGCCTCCGGCTCCAGTCAGATTGCTGTAAAAAAACATTATTTCATTTCTTTTCATGGCTGAGTAGTATTCAATGACGTATATGTACTACATTTTCTTTATTCACTCATCTGCTGATGGACACTTAGGTTTATTCCATATCTTTTCAACTGTGGATTGTGCTGCAATAAACATGCATGTGCAGGTAGAATTTTTTAAATATATATACAATGACTTCCTTTGGGTAGATAGGTCTACTTTTAGTTCTTTAAGAAATCTCCATGCTGTTTTCTGTAGAGGTTGTACTAATTTACTTTCCCATCAGCAGTGTGTAAGTGTTCCCTTTTCACCACATCTGATATGGATTGACTCTGTGTCCCCACCCAAATCTCATCTTCTAGCTCCCATATTCCCGAATGTGTTGTGGGAGGGACCTAGTGGGAGATGATTGAATCCTGGGGGTGTGTCTTTCCCCTACTGTTCTCCTGATAGTGAATGGGCCTCATGAGATCTGATGGTTTTAAAAATGGGAATTTCAAGCTCTCTCTACATATTGGGTACAATGTACACTGCTAGGGTAACAGGTGCACTAAAATCTCAGACTTCACTACCATACAATTGATCCATGTAATAAAAAACACTTGTACCCCAAAAAGTCGTTGAAGTAAAAAACAAAGAAATAAAAATAAAGAAACTATTGCTGCTTCTAAACGCATTCTTGCCTCTTAAAGAATCTGTTACATCTGTGGAATACATATTTATCTGTTTAGAGAAATATATCTAAGTGCTGTAATAAATACAAAAATATATATTTTGCATGGGTACTATGCTGAAAATACAGGCAATGTTAGTGTACAATGAATTTTAACTTAAATGGAGCTGATTATTCTCCTTCTTAACATTGTCTGGGTGTCCTGACATTATATTTCCCACCTGGTAGTAACAGCTAATTAAATAATTGTTCATTAATTTAATATGTATAAGCAATAAACTTTCACTGCTTTTTTCATACTTATTTAGGACATGTTGTTATATAATCACTCTGATTATTTTGATCTTCCATGCTGTTTTTATTCCATAAACAAAAGAAATTGGTTATAGCTATTGGCATTAAAACAGTCATAAAATAATTGTTCCCAAATGTACATCACCCATGTCTTTAAAAAAGTGTTTCAAGTAACTATAATGAACTTTAAGTTGAATTTAATTTGTTTTACACTTTCATTCAATATAGAGTTTTTGAAAAAGCTATGTACCTAAAACTCAGTCTATGTATATGCAAACATATTTCAAGACTCAAAAATAAGTCAAAGAGTTGGCAAGGTATGCTTTGGCAATAAGGAAATATTAACCAGTTATAATTTCTTCTGATGGAACATTCCTGATATTTTGAAACTAACATAAAATCAGTGCATTTGTATAGTGAAAATGTAGTATTATTATTATTTTTGTCAATTTTATCTCAATAAAGCTAGGGAAAATAGATATCTATCTTCTGTTTTAAATTATTCTGACAATGAGTTATACAGATGTGTACTGGTTAATATCCAGACAGCTTGTGTTTTCCAGTTATTATTAATATAATACTCTCTCATGTAATTATACTACATTTGGATTCCACATAATCTTGGTACTTTCCTAGGCAGTGAGGTTATTTGTGGACACTAGGTAATGTTGAAGAAGACTTGTATCATATCTACAATTCAGCTTTAAAAAAGTATAAAGTTGAAAGATTCAAGATGCTTTCTTAAGCTTCTGCAAATTATTATTTGATATTGGGAGTAGACATATAGCCTTTTGAAAATTCTCCTTTATGGAGTGATTTTATTGCTAGGTTGATGATGATGGTGATAATGTGATGATGATGTTTTCCTTAGTTGTATAACGTGATGATTAAGCACAGACAGGCAGTCTTTTCCTTCATGATATAAAGGGGTAGCAGATAGCAAGCCCTCAATATAACCTTCAGTGAGTCATACTCCTCTTATTTCTAGGGAACAAATTAATTCAAATTTATTCATTTAGCATTTGTTTACAGATATTAATTTTACACTGTGAAAAGTTCTGACGAAAAGTAAAATGGACTTTGAATCATTCTTTAAAATTATAAAACCAGGTCGTTTTTCCTCCTCATCAAAGTTCAGCTAAAATGATTTGCTTGAACTTACCCACTAGTTTGCACTTGTCTGTTCACTAAACTATTTCCTAAAATCCAGCAGATATTAGATAGATTTAGGAATACAGAATCAATTCATGTAACTCTCATATTTCACAGAGTGAGTGTAACCTGCTAAAAGTTGAAGAGGGAAATTATTTTGTTTTATTAACTATTTTTTTTTCTTTATAGTTTGCTAAATTAATTTACATGTAGTCATAAAAAATAGTACTATTTTGAGTTGATATTTTTACCTGTTTAAATTAAAAGTATGCATAAGGGTAAACAATAGTATCCAGATATATCTTTTGTTCATAATGTAATAATACATTTAACACCATTTCTTACTCCAAGGAAACATATGGTTCTTGTGCAATATTCATGACAATGCAATTTTTTGATAAATATTATCAAGAGGTCTTTTCTAGAAAATGTTTAGATTGATTTCGAATCCAAAGTTTTTGAATAGAGTTGGACAAGATTACAAAGATAATTTCATTGTACTCTTGGGAATCATAGAACTATATCTTGTTTTTAAAAATCACTAGTAAAATTCATGCTAAAATAGAAAATAAAATCTGCTAAAAGACTATGTCCCTTTAGTTACACGCACTTGAGATAAGCAAAAAAAAAAAAAAAAAGCAACCTACCACATGCACATATATATTTTCTAAATAAAGTCTGATGGCCTTAGGCAGTTGTGTAAGACATCGTGATACACATGCCTGATTAATGCTAGCAATATAATCAGCCACACTTTGAAAGAAGTCATTGCCTAAGGACTCTTGCCCATGTGTTTCTTGCTGAAATAGCTAACTTTTAAATTTCCAGAAGTAATTCATTTAAGTCTTTGATGATTGTTTTATTTTTTCTTTTAGATATGACCAATGTTTAAAAAAAAAAAAAACTTATAAAATTACATGACCTACAAAGTTACTGAGTAAATATGCTAATTTTCATATCTTAAAAAAAAATGCACACAGACTTGCAAATAGATCCCAATATATCTTATTCCACAAAATTTCATTTAGCCTGCCAAATTGTTCTTGGTTCAGCCCACATTCCTCAATGTCTCAAATGCTATGTTTAAGTTATTACCCTTTGTTCTCTTCATTACATAAACAGACTAGTGTCAATTATCTAGTTTTCCAAGGTTCCATTTTTCTTTTAATATTACAGGGAGTTGAATTTCAACAGCACAACAGATTGGTCTGAAATATTTTTAGATGGTATATTGTCTTGAATCCATCAAGTTTATATTAATTTATCAATGTATTTATTTATTCATTGATCCAATATAAGTTTTCAGACGGCTTCAGAACATTGATATCAGGATCTGACTGGTCTCGTTCAAATGTCAGCTTTGCCATTCAGTAACTCTGTGATTTTAGACTACTTATACTCTCTAAACTTCAGTCTCCTCCTAACAATGCCCCATTTCATCTTATAAAATATGTTTACATTTTAATTTTTGAAATCAAGGTGCATCTAACAGTGATGTCAACTGAATGTTGAAACACATCTATCAGAGTAGGTGACACTTGACATTTTGTCCAAATTTTGCTGGTACTGGCTATTGCTCATACGTGTGCAAACAACCATAGAAAATACCTGTTCATCCAACTGCTATTTCATTTTACTTATTTACACTGATATCAGCATATGTCATCAAAACAAGTTTTACTTAAATTTAAATTCCTAATTATTATTTTAAATATTTCAGAATGATAACACAATAATTTAGCACTGAAATGGGAGGTCCTTGTGTGTGTTTTGAGTAATGCATATTACATACCAAGTAGTATAATTAGAGCAAAAATGGGCAGAACACTTAAAATCTATCATATAATTTTCTAACATAAGAGAGGTCGTTGTGGTTGATTTAAGCATTACAAGAAACTATCACTGAGTTGTTGCATATCTGTTCAAGTTTCCTGCTAACTCTTTAGATGCACTGATTAAATTTTAGGAAAACATAATTTTAATTAAGGAATATCTTGTATTAATCTCACAATACAGTAGAAATCCCCTATATTTTAGATGGATTTTGAGTTTTGGTGATAATTTGAATCCAAATCAGTCGAAGTCATAAGGCTGAATTATGAATATAAGTGTATAGTGATGATTTCTAAGAGGTGAACATATTCAGACGATTCCTTCTACTGACCATAGAGAAGCATTAAATGTAAAAAAAAAAAAAAAGGTGAAATAAAGTACATATCTTATGTGCTTATAAGGATTATGTGCTATGATATGTTATGTAATTGTTTCACTCTCATCTCTAATAGCTGTTATAAATTGATAAATCATTACATAATCAGTGGGTTTTAGCATCATTGAAATACAGTATTACCTATCTCAAGAATTGTTATGAAGAATTATAGATCATGATGCCTAAGCCATAGCAAGTCCCAATAAATGTTAGCTAGATATGAATTATTCCATGGAAAAAATTGGAAATTGTCTTTTCCTTCCAATAACAGGGTCTAATGGTAAAGACAGACATATGGCTAAGATCAATTTCTTTAGACTACCTTAGTTTTGTATGCACCAGATTTCTCAGATAATGCTCTTGTTAGAACTACGAAGCAGCATTGTGCAGAAGGTGACACTGAACTATAGTATAGTGTAGTTGCAAGAGCAAACTCAGTTAATCCCCTAGGGAGTTCTGAAGCTTGGATGCCCCTTCAGAGTTATACCCAATTGGAGCCAATGGGCTAGGCCTTTGTACTTCTGCATCAAACAGTTATTGGATGTAGGATTCCCTCGGGGAGAGGGCAAGGCAGTTTCTTTCAGCTGAAAGCAATTCTCAGAGAGGGACACAGTTGCAAGTTGTCAACAAGCAAATATTCCTGCAACTGTGAGAATGAATATCTCAGTCCTAAAGGGGTACTAGGGTAGTGCACCACAGCATCCATTGCACACATTTAAAAAATAACATCAATTATGATACCGACTAACATAGCGGTGTGAGCAAAGTACTTACTGTGAAAACTCAGAGGAAACAGGAGATATTAGAGTACAAAGTTTTGGGTTTTCAAGGTGAGTAAAATCCGAGTGATCTACTGTACAGTACATAAATTGTCTACAGTTAATAATACTACAATGTATACTTAAAATTTTGCTAAAACAGTACATCTTATGGTAAGTGATTTTGTAACACAAACAATAAAAATGGAAGGAGAAAACTTCTGGAGATTATGAATGTGATTATGGTATAGCTAGGGATGATGTTTTAATGGGTGCATACTTATGTCCAAACACAGAAAATTATATAAATTTTGTATGTCAATTAAACCTCATTCAAGTGGTTAAAAAAAGAGAATGGCTGAATCTATTGAATGGAAAAGGAAAGGCTTAGTGAAGGGGAAGCTGATTTGCGGTTGATTTTAAGTCCAAGGATGGGAAAGGGGTTCCAGTCAGCAAGATTAGGGCAAATGTTCAAAGATGCAAATGCCTAAGTATTTAATGGATATTTAAATATTGTTTCTTCTTCCTAAAGAACACAATGCCTAAATATTCTCACTGCTGAATCTCACATGTACTTAGACAATTAAGGTATTTTCCAAATTTCCTATTTCTGTAAAAACATTTATGGCCAACCTATAATTTCATCATTAGAAACATATTTTAAGCTCAGAAATCCAAAAGTGTATTTAATTTATTTTCAAAATGTTATAAAAATTCTCTATTTATCTTAAGATTATCCATTAACTCCTCAATACAAACAAAAATTAGTTCATTTTTTTATTTTGATGGTTGATTTACCTGCTTGCCTCATGTTTTCCTCTTTTAAATATCTTTCACTGTTTTTTAACAGTTTGTCATCATTTTTAAGTCCACATATTCTGAAGCTGTACTTTCTGCGTTCAAATCCTTGCTTAACCGTTGGTATAGTTTGGATATCTGTCTTCTCCAAATCTCACGCTGAAATGTGGTCCCCAATGTTGGAGGTGGACCCTGCTAGGAGATGTTTGGGTCTTAGGAACAGATCCATCATGAATGGTTCAGTGCTCTCCCATGGTACTGAGTTCTCGCTCTATTAGTTACGGCAAGACCTGATTGTCAAAAAGAACTACTACCTCCTCCTCTCTATCTTGTTCCCTCTCTTGTCACGTGATATGCTGACTCCCCTTTGCCTTCCACAAAAAAGTAGAAAAAGTAAAAGCTTACTGAGGTCTCAACAGAGGCAGATGCTAGTGCCATGCTTCTTGTATAGCCTTCAGAACTGTGAGCTAAATAAATATCTTTTTAAAAAATAAATTATCCAGTCTCAGGTATTCCTTTAAAGCAATGCAAAATGGACTATCCAGCCATTTATTAGCTGTATGTATGACTTTGGACAATTTCCTTAGTGTCTCTGTGCTAGAGTTTTTGTGGTGTTTAAAATGAGAATAAAAATACTCACATTTATAGATTGCTGTTAGACTTAAGGGAGTCAATACGCATAGTATATTTGGAATAGTGACTGACATATAGCAGTATAATAAATGAGCTAATTATTATTACCTTCCCTTTTTTTCTACTGTATTTTTGGTGCTGCTTCTGTCTTTTAAATCAGATAAAAGCCCTTCACATGTCCCATGTTAGAAGTCTTATATACCTACCACAGAGTCTCTACGTGAATAATACCCTTCCACAGGTAACTAGTCTTATACCAGGTTATTTACCTATATACACAGAATCATAGTTTCCTCACCTATTAAACACTACATTAAAGAATTTTGTGTCACTAAGAAAGTCACTTGTCTTATTTGTGCTGAATGATGTGTGGTCCATTTGCCTCTACTGCTTCTGACGAAAGCTGAGTGCTGCAAGTTTCGGTTAGAGTCAGCTAAGAGAGCAATTCACATGGGACATAAAAGGCAGTAGGAGAGCATTTACAGTAGTTTTCACACTAGGGCCAATTTAGTTTTCCTGCTAAGAATGTACATTTCAGAGGTGTATACTGAATGCTTCAGGTGTTCATTGAAGACTTCTCATTCTGGCTGGTTGTAGCTCAGACATTCCAAGCTCTGTGTATTACCAAATCTTTGGGTAATGTTCAGTTTCCAGCTCTCTGACAATTCTTTACTATGACAAGAGACATTCCATGCTACTTATGTATGTTTTTTTATTCAGTGACAGATTCAATCCTTTATAAATTTCTCTATGTCTTTCCCCGGGTAGCATCTTCCTCTCTGGTATCTGTCCACAGTTCCAACTGCCTCTGCATTTCTGGATTCCAATCTATCTCAACTCTGCTTGAATTTCCCCTCCTCTCACTTGTGTCTGAAAAGGGAGGACTTTAAGGCAGAAAGCCAGTAGAAGAATAGGGTTCACTTAGTTTACTTCCCTTTTTAAGGAACTACAGTCCTCTGATAACTGTTATTCAATGTTTGAAAAGAATTATTTTATACATTTTATCCAGATTTTTAGTAGTTTATGGACTTAAGTACCGTAAGCCCCCTCAGATTATTCCATTGTGGCCAAAATTAAAGGGCTTTGATCATTTCTTGAACCAACTCTGTGACCTAAGTGTTAAATCTCTGGCCTCATTACATTCCACTCATCCACTATTTTTGGCAAAGTTGCTGTATCTCAACTTTTTGAAATACTTCACTTGGCCTCTTGGATATCATGTCCTCAGTTTTCCTGCTGCTTTACTGGTCACACATTCTAAACTTTTTTAGTTGAATATTGCTAATTTTTTGAGCTTCAAACGTTAGAGTGTCCAGGGTTTAGTTCTTGCATCACTTTTGGGGAGACATCATCCAGTCTCACGACCTGAAATCATTGGTGGTCGTGATAGTGCCCAGGTATTTGGTTAAACATTAAACATTATTCTAAATGTGTCTGTGAGGATGTTTTTGGGTGATACTAATATTTGAATTGGTAGACTGTATATAAGTAAATTGCCCTTTCTAATATAGGCAACCCTCATTCAATCGATTGAAAACCTGAATAGAACAAAAAGATTAAATAAGTAGAAACTCATTCTGCCTGATTCTTTGATCTGAAATATTGGTGTTTTCTAGCCTTCAAACTTGGACTGAAACATTAGTTCTTCTTGTATCTTCAGCTTACTGGTTTTTGGATTGGATTTTAGACCATTGGCTCTTCTGGTTCTCAGATGTTTGGACTCAGAATGAAATTACATATCATTGGCTCTCCTGAGTCTCCAGTTTGCCACTGCAGATCTGAGGGCTTTTTAGCCTCCATAATCATGTTAACTAATTCTTTTTCATACCTACATATTATAATATATAAATCTATAAATACAAATATGTATTTGTATTTGTATGTGCGTATACACACATCCTATTGGTTTTGTGTCTCTTGAGAACCCTTACTAACATAGTGACGTTATCCTTCAAAACTTACTTTAAGTCTGGACTGATCACCAAACTCAAAACTTATATATATCCACTGCTAACTTTCCACATAGAATATGTAATATGTATTCCCAAATTAGCATGATTAAATCTCTTTTCCCAAATTCAACCTGCTCCTCTTTCAATCTTCTTCAATAGACAACAACTTCATTTTTCCATTCATTATTGGCAAAAAGTTTGAAATGTTCTTTGATTTATTTATTAGAAGCCTCAGTTTAATTTATTGATAAATCCTATCTGCTCTATATTTTTCTAGAGAAAGCACATAAAGCTTTAATAGTAAAATATTTGCATTACACCTTACTTGTGCTCAAGTAATAACAAAACATTTGTTGTTTTATTATCTCATGCTTTCTCTCCTCAGGTGTGGCCCATCTCCTGTATGCTTAGAGTGAACTTTGGCTACCTAGCTGGCCTTATTTCACTACTCTGGATGGTGTACATTTTTAAAGGTATTTGTTTTAATTACAATGCAACACATACAGTATATTAAATATGTCTGACTTGTAACAATCAATATGTCTTTTACAAATGTATACACCTATGTAACCACAACCCAGAACCACATATGTCTGAGAATCCTTTATGATTCCCTTCCTATCAGTAACCCCCATCATGTTAACCATTATTTTGACCCCCATTACCATAGATTAGTTCTGCCTTCATATAAAGAGAATTATACCGTATGCACTATTTTGTTTCCAACTCAATTTATTCAACATTTTGTCTGCATGATTAGGTCACATTGTTACTCATTTTAGTAGCATGTTCTTCATTGTTTTATCATAACCCACTGTATGAATAAACCAAAAAAAGTTATGCATTTTTAAATATTTTTCTCATTTTTGGTTATTATTAATAAAGATAATTATTTCTGTATGTGTATTTTTATGGTTATAAACACTTATTTTGTTGACTTTTATATTAAGTAGTGGAACTGCTTAGTTATAAGGCATATGCATGTTTACTTTTAGTAGGAAGTTTTGAAACATTTTCTAAGTTGTTTTATAAATTTATCCTCAAACTAACAGCAGAATATATAGTTCCAGTTACATCCTTCTTAAGATTTAGTATCGTCAGTCTTTTTCATTTTAGTCTCTTTGGTCTGTGTTTACTGTTTAACATCCATTCATGTTAAGAGCTATAAATAAACTAGTTATTGAAGGAATATACCTCAAAATAATAAGAGACATATATGACAAACCCACAGCCATCATACTGAATGGGCAAAAACCTGAAGACTTCCCCTTGAAAACTGGCACAAGACAAGGAGACCCTCTCTTACCACTCCTATTCAACATAGTATTGGAAATTCTAGCCAGGGCCATCAGGCAAGAGAAAGAAATAAAGAGCTCAAAATAGGAAAAGAGGAAGTCAAACTATCCCTGTTTTCAGACAACATGATCCTGTATCTAGAAAACCCCATTGTCTCAACCCCAAAGCTTCTTAATTTGATAAAGAGCTTTAGCAAAGTCTCAGGATACAAAATCAATGTGTAAAATTACTAGCATTCCTATACACCAGCAACAGTCAAGCAGAGAGCCGAATCATGAATGAATTACCTTTCACAGTTGCCACAAAAAGAATAAAATACCTAGGAATACAGCTAACTAGGGAGGTGAAAGATGTCTACAAGGAGAACTACAAATCACTGTTCAAATAAATCAGAGATGACAGAAGCAAATAAAAAAGTCCATGCTCATGAATAGGAAGAATCAATATCAGTAAAATGCCATACTGCACATAGCAATTTATAGATTTAATGCTAATTATATCAAACTACCATTGACATTCTTCACAAAACTAGAGAAAACTGTTTTAAAATTCATATGGAACTAACAAAGAGCCGGAATAGATGAGGCAATCTTAACCAAAATAAACAAAGCTAAAAGCATCACGTTACCTGACTGCAAACTATACTGCAGTGCTATGATAACCAAAATAGCATGGTACTGGTACAAAAACAGGCATATAGACCAGAGGAACAGAATAGAGAATCCCAAAATAAGACTGCACACCTAAAACTATCTAATCTTTGACAAACCTGACAAAAACAAGCAACGGGGAAAGGATTCCTTATTCAATGAGTGTTTCTGGAATAACTGGCTAGCCATATGGAGAAGACTGAAATTGGACTGCTTCCTTCCACCGTATATAAAAATTAACTCAAGATGGAGTAAAGACTTAAATGTAAAACCCAAAACTATAAAAACTTTGAAAGACAACCTAGGCAATACTATTCAAGACATAGGCACTGGCAATGATTTCATGATGAAGACACCAAAAGCAATTGCAGGAAAAGTAAATAATTTACAAATAAGATCTTATCAAACTAAAAAAATTCTCAATTAAATAGCAATTATTTTTATTTTATTGTTTAATTTGTCTTTTCCTATCTCAAATACTTCTAGAAGTTTTTGTTTAGCTTTTAATTTTAGATCAATGATTCATCTGAAATTTATCTTATACATGCATAGAATCAATATTTATTTCTTCTCTTATAGACATCTAATTGACCCAGTGCCATTTAGCAAAAGTTCTCCTTTCCCCATTCAACTGCAGTGGACTCTGTAATACACAAGATGAGTGATAATCTTTGGGTCTGTTTAACGACTGTCTCTCATGTTGCGTTTCATAACTCCTATTTTTGCATTATTACTATGCTGATATTAATTACTCTCATCATTGTTTTAAATAAGTCTTGGTATCTGGTAGTGTTGGTTCTCCAACTTTATGTTCTTCTTGATTATTACCTTACCTATTTTACATTATCTGAGCTTAACTGCATGAGGCAACTTCCATTTAAACATTTCCTCTTATAAAGCTATATATATCTTACTGGTTCAGTTTCTCTGGAGAACACTAACTAATAAACCTATTTATGATACATATTTTAAAGAAAATAGTGAAAAGAGAAAACCATTACAAAAACTTACAGCAAGTGTTAATGTTGCTGTAGGTCATAAGCACAGTATCCAATGGATAATTATTCAATCCTCACAGTTCTCCCAACTTTCACTCTTAAGTAGACCACAGTGTCTATTGTTTCCTTCCTTATATCCATATATACACAATGTTAGCTCCCACTTGTAAATGAGAACATACAGTATTTGATTTTCTGTTCCTGTGTTAATTTGTTTAGGATAATGGCCTCCATCCATGTTGCTGCAAAGGACATGATCTCATTTTTTAATGGCTGTGTAGTATTCCATGGTGTATATGTACCACATTTTCCAGTACACCATTGGCAGGCATTTAGGTTAATTCCATGTCTTTGCTATTGTGAATAGTGTTGCAATGAACATATCTGTGCGTGCATTTTTATGGTAGAATAATTTATATTTCTTTAAATCCCTTTGGGTATATACCCAGTAATGAGATTGCTGGGTTAAATAATAGCTCTAAGTTCTTTGATAAATTCTTAAACTGCTTTCCACAGTTGATGAACTAATTTACATTCTCACCAGCAGTGTATAAGCATTCGCTCTTCTCTGCAATCTCACAAGCATCTGTCAGTTTTTGACTTTTTAATGGTAGACATTCTGATGGGTATGAGATAATATCTCATTGTGGTTTTGATTTGCATTTCTCTATCGATTAATGATGTAGAGCATTTATTCATATGCTTCTTGGCTGCATATATGTATTCTTTTGAGAAGTGTCTGTTCATGCCCTTTGCCCATTTTTAATGGTGTTGTTTCTTGCTTGTTGATTTCTTTAAGTTCCTTGTGGATTCTGGAATTTAGGCCTCTATTGGATGCATAGTTTGTGAGTATTTTCTCCCATTCTGTAGGTTGTCTGTTTACTATGTTGATAGTTTATTTTGCTGTGCAGAAGCTTTTTGTTTAATTAGGACCCACTTGTAAATTTTTATTTTTGCTACAGTTGCTTTTGGTGACTTCATCATGAGATCTGTGGCAAGGCCTATGTCCAGAATAGTTTGTCCTAGGTTGTCTTTTGGGGTTTTTACAGTTTGATGTCTTACATTTAAGTCTTTAATCCACATGAGTTGATTTTTGTATATGGTGAAAGGGGCCCAGTTTCAATCTTCTGCATATGGCGATCCAGTTACTCCAGCACCAATTATTGAATAGGGAGTCCATTCCCCATTGCTGTTTTTTGATCAAATTTGTTGAAAATCAAATGATTATAGGTGTGTGGCTTTATTTCTGGGTTCTCTAACCCGTTATATTGTCCCATGTATTTGTTTTTATGCCAGTATCATGCTGTTTTGGTTACTGTAGCCTTGTAGTTTGAAATCAGGTAATGTGACTTTGTTCTCTTTGCTTAGGATTGCTTTGGTCACTCAGGCTTTCTTTTGGTTTCACATGAATTTTAGGAGAATTTTTTTTCTTAATTCTGTTTCAAAAATGTTGTTGGTAGTTTGACAGGCGTAGCATTGAATCTGTAAATTGCTTTGGGCAGTACGGTTGCTTTAATGATATTGACTCTTCCTATCTATGAGCATAGGATGTGTTTTCCACTTGTTTGTGTCCTCTTTTATTTATTTCAGCAGTGTTTTTATAATTTTCATTGTAGAAATATTTTACTTCCATTGTTAGCTGTATTTCTAGGGATTTTATTTTCCTGGGTATTGTAAATGGGGTTGCATTCTTGATTTGGCTTTCAGCTTGGATGTTGTTGGTGTATAGAAATGCTACTGGTTTTTCTACATTGATTTTGTACCCTAAAACTTTACTGAAGTTGTTTACCAGATCTAGGAGCTTTGGGGTAGAGACTATGGAGTTTTTTAGATACAAAGTCATATCATCAGTGAATATCAGTAGTTTGACTTCTCTTTCTATTTGGAAGCCTTTTATTTATCTTGTCTTATTGCTCTGGTTAGGACTTTCAGTACCATGGTGAATAGGAGTGGTGTGAGTGGGCATCCTTAACTTGTTCTGGTTCTCAAGGAGAATGCTTCCAGCTTTTGCCATTCAGTATAATGTTGGCTATGGGTTTGTTATAGATGACTCATTATTTTGAGGTATGTTCCATTAATGCATAGATTGTTGGGAGATTTTAAATATGAAGAAATATTAAGTTACCTCAAAGCCTTTTCTGTGTCTATTGAGATGACAATGGAGTTTTTGTTGTTAGTTCTGTTTATGTTATGAATCACATTTATTGATATGCCTATGTTGAACCAACTTTGCATCCCAGGAATAAATCCTACTTGACTGTGGTGGATTAGCTTTATGATGTACTGCTGGGTTTGGTTTGCTAGTATTTTGTTGAAGATTTTGCATCAATGTTCATCAGGGATATTGGCCTGTGTCTGCCAGGTTTTGGTATCAGAATGATGCTGACCTTACAGAATGAGATAGCAAAGAATACCTTCTTCTAAACTTTTTGGAATAACTTTGGTAGAATTGGTACGAGCTCTTTTTAATACACCTGGTAGAATTCAGCTTTGAATTCAGCTGGTTCAGGGCTTTTTTTTTTTTTCTATTTGGTAGGTTTTTCATTACTGATTCAATTTTGGAAATTGTTATTGGTCTGTTTATGGTTTCAATTTCTTCCTGATTCAGTCTTGAGAGGTTGTATATTTCCAGGAATTTATTCATTTCTTCAAGGTTTTCTACTTTTTTTGTGCATAAAGGTGTTCATAATATTCTCTGATGGTTTTCTTGTATTTCTGTGAAGTCAGTGGTAATGTTTTAGATGGTTTCCAATTTCTGAGATTATACTAAAAGTGTGCAAACTGTAGTCATGAGAATAATTTTTAAAGGGTACCAAGAAACTCTCTACACTATTTTGCAAAGCCCGGTGCATGTATAATTTGTAAAGTTTAAAAAAATAAAGCATTATCATTGATATATTCATAATATTTTTCTATTTTAATAGAGTGGGCTATATCTCACCAGGTATGACTTAAATATTGAGAAGAAACACTTCTTTAGACAGAGGAAGAAAATCCGAAATAAAATTATGGAAATAAAGGTCACAATGAAGAACAATGGAAATGGTATACACATAGACAGCATACATGAATTGTAATTTTCTTGTGGAATTTTAAAATCAAATATAAAATTAAAATTCTTGCTATTGTAATGCATACATTACAGAGAGGAATTTAATTGTAATTAAAGTATTATAAAATTTTAGCATTATTTAGATATGATAAAGGTAATAATTTCTATTAGACCAGAAGAACTTGGAAATGCTATTGTAATCTCTAATGTTCCCGCTAAAAAAGAGGAGTATTACTACTCTTCCGATGAAAATTAAAATATATCTGATTAGTCCTAATGGCAAAAGAAAAAAATGACTAAAATCAAATAATAACCCTCTCAATAATTACACTAAATGTAAATGAACTAAATGTTATTCAGGAAAGAAAAATTTAGTGAGCACACCTTTTGTTTCATCTTCTTTATATGTGTTAAAAAAAGATGATATTATAAGAGATATCATTTACCATAAATAAGAAAGCTTTTTTGCTTCTTCCCCATCATCTGCCTAACACTTTCATATTGTATTGAACAGTTGCCATAATCTGAAAAGTGAAATGTGAAAAATAAATCCAATAAATTGTGGGGAAAATAATATAGAACTATACACAACAATCTACATTATCATCAGCCTTCTAATTCTGATATTGTATTATAGTCATATAAATTGTGGATTATATAGATTCATTTATCCCATTCACTTTACAGATTATGGGGAGATGGAACATATTAATACAATAGAAGGAGAAGCCTCTGGGGAGAACTTGCTAAATTAATCACACTCAAAATCACAATAGAAATATTGCACTGTACCCTTTGATTCAGTGTGCAAATGCAACTGTAAGGTTAATTATGAGCTATGAAAATTAAAATAACAAATCCCACGGTGAAGGACGTTTTTCTTTAGAAACTCCAAAGGAGCAATTACATTGAATGACATGCTATTAATTTGGAGTTACAAAGGATAGAAAATCTAACTTACACAATTTATCTCTCTCATTTTCTTTAATATATTTATTTCAATATTTTCAACATAAAATAAAAAAATCACATCATTCTTTTGGTTCAGTACATTTGAAACATTTATTATTTCAGGGACCAGTAACTGCTTTGCTCACCTTTGAACACCCCATTATTTTTATTTACTACCATTAGGTGAAATGCTGAACCAAATTACTGGAGTAATTTAGTATGTACTAAAAAGGCATCAATAGCTAAGAGATGTTAAAAATTTGAGAAATATCTGATTTCTACTGCCATAAAATAGCATTTATGTTCATTGATACTTAAAAATTATTATTTACTGCTTTCATATATTTCAATCACTTGTAATTTTAAAAATTATAATTTTATGGATTAATAGTTATTTATAAATATAGTTATCATATCCATTATTTAATTATATATACATATATAGTTATTAATGCCCAAAATATATAAACTTAGTCAACTAGATGAAACATGCTAATTACTATACTAAAGACTAATAAAAACTCCAACTTCACTTATGTTTTTCTATTGAATTACTTTTAGAACAGCATAAGGGAAAGTATGGTATGTGTGCATGTGTGTTCTCTTTTTCTCTCTTTTTTTTCTTTTCAGAAATGGAGACTTGCTATGTTGACTAGGCTAGAGTGTAGTGGCTATTCACAGGAGTGATCATAACATAGTACATCCTCAAACTTCTGACCTCAAGCAATTCTCCAGCCTCAACCTCCTAAGTAGCTGGGACTACAGACATGTACCACTTCACTGGCCTTGTGTGAGTTGGAGAATGGCGTTAGCAAAAAGAAGTGCGAAGGTATATATAGGAATTAAATCTGAAAAAAAAAATAAAAAAACTTGAATGGATATTTTGATAAACTTTTCAAGTCCTTCAGACTTGGAAGAGTAAATGAAAGGTGTTGTGGAAGGAGAGAGAAGACATAGTCTCCACTTGTTACACATTATTACTCCTTCTTCTAACCACCTCATTACATCTCCCCACATTTGCCTCCTTGTTCCTCTGCTTGCTTTTCTCCTTTCTTCTTTGTTGTGTTGACTGCTTCTTCACCTTCATATACTGTATTCTAAATAGGAATAAAACTAGCTGTTACAGGAGAGTTTTACTCGTGATTAAGTTATTTTGGAAAAAAAAAATATTCTTTTATGTAGGGTTCCTAAACACAGGAAAAAAAATACATAAGACTTCTGTTAATCAATTTAAATGCAGCCCTATGAACTTTTATAAGTCTTTTCCTTTTTGTATTTTTTCTCTAACATTTGTTGACACCAGTTGCTTGGTGATGGCCTATGATCACTTACTTCCTCTTGTATTCTCACACACTAAACATTCTCAAGCTTCGTTCAATTTTGCACAAAGCATTTTTCTTATGTTACCTCACTTACTTTTTTCTGAAACCCCATGTAGTAGGTGTTATTATCTTAATTACAAATTGCTACAGATCATTAACTTACAGAGGATAGGATTAAGCAGGAATGCCAAAAAGCGTTCTAATTATAGATCATTTTATCATGGTAGAAGAATCGTATCTATATAAGATAAGTACTCTGAAGTTGTGCTGATTATTTTTCTTAATTGCTTTTAATACACTGCTTCTATAAAAATTTAGACTGAAAAATCCTATCAAGTATATGAAAGGTGAAAGTCTAAGTCACTGATGGTTAATCACTGCAAATGTTGATCTTGAAATGTTTCAAAGTGATGAAGTCGATTTTTTCAAACTAAAAGTTAAAACTTGGGCAATAACAATAAATATAAAACTTACTGTAGTACAGGGATTTATATCACTTCTGAGCCATATGCATTTACATTATCTCATTTGAATCTCACAGGAATCTTTACAGTAGGGATCATTAGAACCCTTCTTTCACAGATGAAGAAAATTATAGAACAAATAAAACCACTCAGCTAGTAGCAAGGAGTCAAGTTGGGTCTTGAGTAATATTTTTCTGACTCCAAGTTTTATATGATTGCTTTATTGTCTACATATAAACAGATTAATTTTAGAAGAGCAGGGGCTATTGAACTGGTTCTATTCTTTGAGCCCCTAACCATAACAGTATGCTCTGATAGTCTGGGTCACTAAAAAATAAACATATTTCATCCTGACAAGTTGAGACTATATAATTACTAGATGAATAACAATAAATAACATCATCTTTAAATTGATCATCTCTAAGCTTCCAGACTTCTGAAACTGGTTAAGGGCTCTATTGTGCTGTTAAAAAGTAATATGTATACCCATGCATTGTTCCCTGGAATCGAGTGCTTCTCTTGTGTAAATGTGATGTTATTCTCACAAGTCAAAGGAAAAATAAAAATAGCTAGATATGTTCAGATATCTATTGAGACAGCTCACAGTAAATACTGATTTATAACTATTTGATCAATTGAAATATGATATTATAATTCCTAGTTCTAGTTTACTGTTTTACTGGACAAACAAATAGTATCTTGGTCACTAGTATTGATCACAAAAATAATTTGAATTTTTGCAGACAACAGACTCACTACAAGTACGAAGATCTACAGCAGAGCTGAAATGCTGGACAACAGTGCATTCTGAATAATGCATTTCAGTCTGTGTTATTAAAAATGCAGTATGTGTCAGTCACACAAAACCCAGTTTTCATGGAGGGATCCTTTTCCACTCTTCATTGTGACTTAGAAAAAGCAAAGAGATTTTTCACAAATTAAAACTGAAATCTATGATATTCCCCAAGTTATCTTTCCAAATTCCTGACAAATGTTTAAATTAAGTATTTACTTGTAGTCAATTAATAAAGGATGTCTAAAATACTTTTACAAGTTGAAATGTGAATGTGTGTGTATCTGTGTACGTGCATGTTTATGTGTGTGGGTTGAATACAAAAATAGGTTAGTATCAGTAGGAGAAAGCAGAAGAAAGGAAACAACTAGTTAATTTATATAAACATGCTTTGCTTTCTCATGGCCTTGATAATACTTAGTAACACTTAGTCTTAGTAGTAAAGATTAGAAATAAAAGCATTATTGCATACATTTCTTCAAAAGACTGACATTTAGAAAAAAGGAATCATGTAAATGGTGGAAATTCTCGCTTATATCATTTCTATCTTTTTCTCTTGAAAAGTCATGCAAGGAAATCAGAACGAAATTGTGGAAAGCAGTAGTAGATTCACACATATTCACTTATGATTTGCTGCAGGAATATTCATTTCACTAAAGGCTATTCCTACAGTCTGGTATTTTCCTATCATTTAACTGAGTCCAGAAATTCTCCCCTGCCTCATTGTATTCCAAGGCTTGCTGAACCCTTATTCTGCAACTCTCTGGCTTTCTGAACACCTTGCCAGACCATTCTTGCTCAGCAATTAGTGACCTCCTCTTTTCTGCTAGATATATTTCTCCACTACGCTTCCCTACTCTGTGCTAGCAACCAGCTTCTTTCCACTTAATAATATTTAAGAAATGTATCATAAAAATTTTTCTTGAATGTTTCTTTGGGCCTAGAAAAGTGAAGTAAACAAAACAAAGAAAATAAAAGATTTTCTAAAAAAAGAGAGATCTGGTAGATTAAATTCATCATATATCTCTCTCCTGCCTTTTAATAGTTAAAGAGTAGTATTTTGGTAGGACTTTGGACCTAACTATGTTTGGTTGTTGCCACCAACCTCTTCTTATTAAAAGGAAAATTTTTCTGTGTACCTATATGGAATTAGCTCTAAGAAATCTTTCACCTTACCACATTTTTCCAGTCCTCTTAGATAACACTTTGTTATTTTTGATGATCAGTGAAAGTGTCACTTAAGTCATACAAAATTTCTTAACTTTCCCATGCAGAACTTTGAGACTTTCCATTTTAAATCTCCTACACTTGGACTCAGGAAGGGGAACATCACACACCGGGGCCTATCATGGGGAGGGGGGGGGGAGGGATTGCATTGGGAGTTATACCTGATGTAAATGACGAGTTGATGGGTGCAGCACACCAACATGGCACAAGTATACATATGTAACAAACCTGCACATCATGCACATGTACCCTACAACTTAAAGTATAATAATAAATAAATAAATAAATAAATAAATAAATAATAAAATAAATAAATAAATCTCCTACTACACTTCATTCATGGATTTATCATATTTACAATAGTCATCTTTGTTATATATATGACGGATCAAATTATATTGTAAGCTTCTTATTGACAGAAAAATTATTTGATTCCTCTCTTTATACCTAGAGCCAATAGCACTGCCTGACACCTAGATAATGCTCAATAAATGTTTGTAGTATAAAGAATGATGACAAGAAATAATACTTAAAAATTGGGGTGAGAAAATACACAGAAAAATTCTTAGAAAAGTGAAGAGATGTAGAAAAGACTAATGGGTAAGGAAAATTAAAGAAAGAGTAAAAGCGCAGTTAACACTTGTGATGGTGGTGGGGGCCCAACTGGAGCAGCCACTGCAAGGACATCAGCTGCGATGGGAGAGGCAGTCAGGGCTTCACACTCCACAGGGCCAGGAGGGGCCAGCAACAGGTGCTCCCAGCAAGATCCCCACTCTCTACTGAGTTGGTGAGGCAGGAGCCCATGCTCCTGGGTGCAGCTGCATCTGCCCAGCCATGGCTGCAGGCCCAGGCATCCCTATGCCCTCAGGGGCCTGGGAAGCCCCCTGCCCTGCAGGCTCGGGAGTGCCTGCTCCTGCTCCTGGCATGTGCTCCAGTGCAGAGCAAAGTTGTGGCCAAACCCAGGTGCTATCACAACCTAGCCAGGTGTGCATGTGCTCAGGGCAGTGTTGATATGCCAGCCCCCTGCTACCTTGGCTCTCTCTAGATTTTGGATGCTGATGCGTGCAGGAGGGAGACTGGGGGTGCTGAGAGTGGCTCGGCCTGGGCCTGCAAGTGTCCCTTGGCACGGAGAGCCTGGGCACCATGTATGGCACATTGATGGCACTGGGAGGAAGACAGGTTCCTGGGGGGAAGGGGAAGGTCCCCAGTGAAACTCCACCTTCAGGCCAGGGGAGGCCTGAAGCCTGGGGACCGGATTGCCAGTTCCAGGTGGAGTCCAAGACCCGGAGTGAGAACTTCCTTGATGCCTTTTGGCCAATCAGATGGTGCTTTCTCCAGGCCCACCCATGGCCACCCCCCATGAACCAATCAGCATGGACTGTCTCCCTTCCGAGCCCATAAAATCCCCAGACTCAGCCAGACTCAGTAACTTGTTGGTACTAATTGCCTGCAGGTAGGAGCTACCCTCTTCAGGTCTCATCTACACTTGTGGGGACCAACCTGCCTGTAAATAGGAGCTACCCACATTGGGTCTCCTCTAGACGTGTCAAGATGACCTGCCTGTAGATAGGACCTACCCACCTCAGGTCTCCTCACTGCTGAGAGCTGCCTGTCACTCAGTAAATCTCCTCTCCACTTTGCTCACCCTCCAGTTGTCCATGTAACCTCATTCTTCCCAGATGCGGGACAAGAACTCAGGATTCACAGACTGGTGGGAGCGAAAGGAGCTGTAATGTGTTCTTGGCTGGCTCAGCTGTAGGCAGTGACATGCTCTCAGACTGTGGAAGTGAACAGTGCAACCTTTCTGGGGGCTCAGGCCTCAGGATTCCCTGAGCCAGAGCTGCTGTAACATCATAGCCCTCCTACCTTCTGTAGGGGCCAGGTAGCTGCCTTATGTGAAAGGAAGCAGTGGTAGAGCCAGGCCAGCCCAGGAGCCACAGGCTGGAGTGAGGCAGTGGGACTGTAAGAGTGTAACTCAAACAGGCTGAAAAACGCGCCCAGGAACATGCCACAAATCCTGCTTGCCATGCTGGGGTGACAAGAAGGAGAAAACAGCTGCAGCCTTTCTGGGAACCCAGACCTCAGGGCTGCCCGACCCAGGGCTGTGACACCCTCTTTGGGGGTCTGCAGTTCCTGATATCTCTGAGCTCTTGGGCACCACCTTATTCCCCTTGTCCAGAGGCTGGTGCTTACAGCGAAAGCCTCTTGTGGTATGTCTGGTCCAGCCACAGCCTTGCATGGAGCTGGTGCCTGTGCCTGTCCCTGGAGCTGCCCACCCTGCCATAGCAGCCAGTGTTCCCGGCTATGCATAGTGGGTGACTCCTGAGCTCGGGTGCTCACGTACACCTCTCTGCTCTGCGCCTGGCTTGCCCTTGGCAGGTGTCGGATCCAGTCTGGTAGCATAAGCCAAGTGTAGCCTGCTGGGTCTAGTGTATGAAACGAGCCCAGCAGTGGTGAACAAAACACAAGCTGAGGCACCACCAGTCACAGAGGTTTCCAGCTGGTGAAGCAACACCCTAAGGATCCTGTGACACTTGCATACTTTCTTGTTCACTATTAATGCTCAAAAATTAGGTATGCTGGACAGAAATGTTGATTACTACAGCATTTCTCTCAGCTTTAAGGGCATGAAATAGTAGCAAAAATGATGATGACCACCTTAACTTATTGTTTTCCAGTAAGTAAATCCAACTGATTATTGACAAATCATAGTGCAGGTCCTTTGTTTTCAACATAAGTGATACATTTATGTTTATAACTTTCAAAGTTGTTGGTTCCTTCATGTGACCTGTGACATGTGTGGAAGAGGTGTAGATATGTGATTTCAGATTGAACTGACTGGTGCCTCTATAAACAAACTCGAGAATTTGGCTGGATCAGTGATAAACTTAAATAACTGAATACATCTCTAGCAATAACTATTTGAAAGGTGTAAAGCATACATTATTACTTAGACTGATCTTTCTCAAACTGTCTCTTTTCAATGACCAGTATTTATCTCCCCAACACAATTTTGCATAGACTAATACAAGTTTATTCTATGCACACCTATCACACATCTTGTGCCAGTCAGTGAATCAGCATAATTTTGCCATCAGCACAACTAGTCTATTCCCTGCTCAACAAGATTGGACATTCTTGACTATCTCTGCCACTTCAAATTGCTGTACAAGTTCCTAAACACTCCATATCTGTTTATCGTTGTTTTTGTTTTTGTTCTGAGATGGAGTATCACTCTGTCTTGCTATGTCTCCCAGGCTGGCGTGCAGTGTCATGATGTCGGCTCACTGTAAACTCCGTCTCCCAGTTCAAGCAATTCTCCTGCCTCAGCCTACTGAGTAGCTGGGATTACAAGTGTCCACCACCACACCTGGTTAATTTTTGTATTTTTAGTAGAGACAGGGTTTCACCCTGTTGACCAGGCTGGCCTCAGACTCCTGATCTCAAGCGATCTGCCCATCTCAGCCTCCCAAAGTTCTGGGATTACAGGCATGAGCCACTGTGCCTGATCATATCTGTATTATTTTGTTTTAACAGACACTAATAAATAGTTCATGGACAAACATTGTTCCACAGTCCACACTTTGAATAGCATTGGTTTAGACAGCCGAATATAAGCCAAAGCAAGGTCTAGTGGACTCTAACCCGAGAGAAAATAAAAACCCAACTATGATGTGGCCCATTAATACATACTTTTAAAAATTTCAAATGAAAGCCCTAACAATACAATTGCCACAATTTACCATTGATAATGATTTATGGGTAAAATTTTAGAAAAATGATGCAGTTGTGTGAAGAAACAGTATTGTAATATAGATGTCACAAAAATCTATGTTGAAGCCCAACAGAAATTGATGGTGAGATGAAAGGAGATACTTGCATTTCTAGAAACATAGTTGACTAGATATCCTGAAATCTCCCTGTGTACAAAAAATCTGATACAAAACCAAATTAGCTGAAAAAAAATACACACACACAAATATTATACATTTAATATATATAATTATGTATCGTATGTAAAAGACATATATATGTGTGTATGTATATGTGTGTGTGTGTGTGTATATATACATATATATATATATATATATCTCAAATTCTTCTAATCTGTCTAAGCTGTCAAGAAAATAAAGAATATTCACAGGAAAGAAATACGAAATGAAAGCTTAAATCTACATCTAACAGAAGGTGCTAAAGCTGCTAACTACCGAAAGGGAGTTTGCCAGTCCCTACAATTCAGAGGCTTAGGTCGTAAAGACACACATGGACATGAACACATGGCATTGAACCCATGTAATAAGAGGAGTTGGAAGAAAGATTTCCACAAAAGTCAACAATTTTTTACGTGAAAGGGTGGACCAGAAAATTATCTGCCCCACAAAAGTATATAGCGAAGAAAACTGACTAGCTCAGCCTGCATTTTAGTGGAGGGCTTTAACATACACATACATATCTCCTGAGTATTAGGAGTGTGGGTTTCAAATTATCACAGGTCACGTGACCTAGAAAAGCTCATCTAAGATTTTAAATGGTCTCGGAATGAAGTCACCTCAACACCAACCATAAGAATATCATGCTGGGAAGAGCACATTTAAAACCTAGTAATCATAGAATTCCATAATATCGTTAATGAGTTCACAATAAACAAAACAGAAAACAGTAGAGGAAGCAAGAATTGTGGAGAGGAAAGAATGAATGTGAACTAAATAACAAATTATGTGTCTAGAGTCTGCAGGGAAAACTTGCCAGTGAGAAATTACCTGTGATTCACATACAAAAGATTTTTAAGGAAAAATATACTGTTATTTAATATTAAGGAATTTGAATTTTTATGACTAAAGTCCCTCTGCAAACTTTCAATGAGCTCTGCTACATACACAACTGCCTTGAGTGAATAATTTTTGGAGAGAAAATCTAGGGAAAAAGGCTTAGATCTAAATATGGTTCACTGTTAAAAAGGATATGGCAACAGTAATGGGAGGTCAGTTCCAGTGAGGGCACTGCACAGAAGCAGGTGTTCAGATCAGTGATTCTACGGGTTCAATCTCTCCAAAGTTTCCCAAAGCTTATTATCTATTTTTAGTGTTGATTTGTTTGCAATTAGTCTGTAACTTCTATTACTTGTTTAATAGAATATTTATTTCAATTTGTAGGCTCTATCAGGGAAAAAGTCAAAAACGAGAAGCAAAGACCTTTGGAGAAATTGATCTCTCAGGGTCCTCCCTCTCTACAACGATAAGACGCCGTGTTTCCATGACATGATACACGGACTGCTTTGAAAGTATCTTTAGAGTTTATGCTAATATACCAAGCTTTGAGTGTTTTAAATAAGCGTAAAACACATATATTATATTTTATATGTGTAAATTATAATCAAATATTCTATAATTTACCTCAATAACTTCTAAAGCCTCGGTTTTTACTCAGATGTTGGGATGGTGAAACTAAATCCTGCTTTTAAAGAAGACACTTTGTCTTTTCTGTTTGAAAATGGTCTCAGAAAGACAAAAGCAAGGGAAAAAAAACTATGATTCTTTCTAAAACTATCAGTTCACAGTGTTTTCTAGTCCCACATCTCCCACCCTAAACATCAAGGGCTAATTTCCTGGATGGGTTTTGTATTTTCCTGGCATGAGGGAAGATTTATATTCACTAGTCTCTGCTTGAAACGTCTTTCTTGCTCTGGTTAGTCTCAGCCTTTTGGTTGGCTGGAGTAATGAAAATTCTCTTGTCTCCTTACATTAATGTCATGCATTGCCTCTGTTCCCAGAAGCTTCAGACAATTTTACGTATTACACTAATAACCTCTTAACATCCAACTATCTACTTACCCAGATTTGATCCTTTGCATCCTCACCCCTAAGCATTATAAATCTCTGCATTCATGCAAAGAATACATACTCTCATAGGTGTCCTTCCACTTCCAAGCAAGTAGCTATTTGGATATCTAATACAAGAATTTTGTTTTGTGTAGGCCTTTTATTTCTTCACAATATTTCTATTGCCTTACTTATCCTAAGGCTCTCTACCTACTAGTTTAATCACATTTATTTTGTTAGGAAGAAGACAGAGATGGCATAGAAAAGAGGGTCAAAAAACAGTCAAAAATACAGGAAGGAAATAAACACGTTATGGGTTGTTAAGGAAGTAGAAAATAACTATGTAGTGTGTAAGGCTACGGTAAAAAACACTGCTGAAGTCAGTGAGAAAGGACCTGGTGCTTTAGTTCCTATAAACTTAAGTATCAGAGAAAGAATAAGATGATAGAAATCTCAAATAAATTGAGGAAAAAATAAAAGCAGAGAGAGCTTACGATGCTCTACTGGTCTAGAAATCTGGAAAGAAATGCATTATAGGTTGTTGCTTGCCAAATGGAGAAGACAAAGTAGCATGATATATTTAGGCAAAGAAATGCCAGGCAAGCATTGTGGTTCATGCCTGTAATTCCAACACTGAGGCAGCCAAGGCGGCAGGATTACTTGAGCCCAGGAGTTCAAGACCAGCCTAGGCAGTATAGTAAGACCTCATCTGTACAAAATAACTTCAAAAATTTGCCAGGCATGGGCCTGTAGTCTCAGCTACTTGGTAGGCTGAGGTGAGAGGACTGCTTGAAGCTAGAAGGTAGAGGCTGCAGTGGGTCGTGATTACACCACTGTACTCCAACCTAGGTAACAAAGTGAGATACCATCTCTCTTTTAAAAAAAATAATAATAAGGGAAACACTTGAGCCATACTTTCCATATGTCACACTCCAGACTTCCTCATAGTAATCAGGAGACAATAGGAAATATCTGGAATTTTCAGAAAGATTCTATGAAGGATTTGAAAGGGCTGAGAGTGCTGGTGGAAGACATGAGAGGGAGTGTGGTTTCAGGACAAGGAAAGCATAGTGTGCTTCTTGCAGGCAGAGACGATGACAAAAACTGAGGACATTAACACAGAATTCCAGCAAACACTGTTGGACTAGAAGGAGACCAGCTCTTTGTTTTGGAGGTCAGCAAGTATTTAACTGACAACATAGTGGAAATAAACGGGACAGAGATATCTGCTCCAAAATCCTCTGTAAAACCTTTTCCATCACCCCACACTTAGATGGAGAACAGTGAAGAAAAAAGAGTAAATAGGAGGTTCAAGATGGTTGACCAGATGCAGGTAAGACATACTTCTTCCATGAAGAGAAACCAAAACATTAAGCAAATATTCACACGTTAAACGGATCTCCTGAGAGAAAACACTAAAATTCAATCGAGAGGCAACAGAAGACAACATGGGTAAAGGAACAGGAAATGGGGCTGCCTCTTTGGAGTTGCCAAGTGCCAAGAGTAGCCCACAGACCCAGACATTGAGCCAAGGAAGGGGTAAGTGAAAGGACCCTAAGGCTCTACATTCCACATGAGGACATCCGCAATCCTAGTTACAGGAGATAGACCTGCAGACGTTCAGACTGGCAAAAGGAGGTGCCTGGTGACCAAGATGTCCTGCTAGAACTCATGTGAAGCCTCTCAGGCTTCTGTGCCCTGGGAAGCTGTAACAAAGCACCATTCTGGGCATCCATCCCTAAGGTTCTGTGTCCTGCCCTGATATGCTGCTGCTGCTGCTGCTGCTGCTGCTGCTGCTGCTGCTGCTGCTGCTGCTGCTGCTGCTACTACTGTCAGCTGAGCCAGGGAGTAAGCAGGGGCCTAAATGCTCTCACATGCTTCAAAGATAGGTTTCACTCCCATAGCTTCAGGACCAAGATGCACTCAAACCATATACCCCATACTGCCAGTCCCTCCCAAGACTGCCTTCATGGCCATTCCTGCTGAAGAAGCCGCACATTTCCCAGTGTCAGGCTCATAGCATAGCCACCATTGCCCTGACTGTTTTGTCTGCAACCTGGAAGGAGTTCATCCCTCCTTATCACAGCCAGTGCTTGAGCTCAAGGGGCCAGAGAACAAGTCCAGTGGCCTATACCTGTTTGCCCAGGACTGGAGCACACCTTCCAGGAGTATGGTGATGAGATCTGTAAACTGTTATCAAGCAGGGAGAAACATGCTTCTCCCCCATCTCTGCCTCTTCTTTCCCTCTCTGTATTCCAACAGAATACAGAGAAGAGTGTGGTGCAGGTTTGTACTGTGGTGAGGGAGATAGGTGTCCTTCCCTTAACAAAACTAGACCACAAAGAATGTGGGCTGGTAGCTGAAGTTTTTGCTCTAGACAGGGAGTCTCCTGGCCTGGAATGGCTCGGTGATTAGACATAGATTGCTTGGGACTAGCCTAAACTTTCTGGCCTGCTGCTGGCAGCTTCATGCTAGAAAGTGACCCATGAGTTGAGGGTGTGGGAGCTGAGTAGGTTCCACTGCCACTTGCTAGGCTGAGGACTCTAGGCCACCCCACTTCCCCTGTGTAAACTCTGTCACACAAGAGAGAAACATCCACCCTTCCCTGGAGGGTTACCCCAGTGGCCTGAGAGCTGCCCGTAGACCGCCACAAAGGTTGGCACAAGAGCTGCATTGGAGAGCCTGTTCATATACTTGTCCAACTTTGCTTCCTCCGGATGCCACTGTGGCAAGGCATGGAACAGGAATCCCTGTGAGCTCCACAGCCCCACCTATCACCTGGGACACCCCCAGTAGCTCTGATGAACAAGGGCCAAGTAGAAATCCCACTGCTACCATCACAGCTGTCTCTCTCCTGCAAGCGCCACCTACTGGCTGAGAGGTCAACCTACATGACCCATTACAACATCTGCTGATACCATTGTACAGCATTTGGCTGGCTCTTACTTGCAAGTGCCACCTACAGGCCTATAGGTTGAACTTCAGGAGGCTTCTAACAGAAGTGCACAGTGCTGGGGAAGTAGGTAAGCCTCCAGACACCACTACCTTCCCTCTCTGTCTCTTCAGGAGACAAAAAGGCTGTTCATATACACAGTACACTGCTACTACAACATACAAGCAAACAACATTTGAGAAAAACATTACACTAAGGCTATCTATAACCAAGGAATTCATACACAGCTTTGGCCCCTAAAAATACAAAGAAGAAAAGATGAAGGACCCTACTTAACACATGCAACAGTTACACCCTCAAAGGAGGACAAAAAATAAAAAATAAAAAAAATAACTCCCATCTGAACTAACTCAAAAATAAAAAACTGACAGCTTCTCCAGATAAAAAGGAAACCAGCATAAGAACTCTAGCACCATGAAAAAACAAACAGCATTGTGACACTCCCTAAGAATCACACTAGTTCTCTAGCAATGTATTCCAACCAAAATGAAAATTTTTAAATGACAGATAAAGAATTCAAATATGGGTTGTAAGCAAGTTCAATGATATCGAAAAGAAAGTTGCAAACCAATACAAAAATATCAAAACAATTCAAGATATGAATACAAATTTACTAAAGAGATAGATATTTTAAAAAGAACTTTTAGAAATGGATAATTTACTGAAGAAATTACAAAATAGAACTGAAAGCTTTAACAATAGACTAGACCAAGCAGAGGAAAGAATTTCAGAGCTTGAAGACTGCTCTTTTGAATTAACCGAGTCAGATCAAAATAAACAAAAAAATTTTTAAATAAATAAAACTTCAAGAAATATAGAATAACATTCTATATTTACAACTGAACCTATGAGTTGTAAGCATACCTGAAAGAGAAAAAGCAAAAACTTTGGAAAACATATTTGAAGAAATAATTTAGGAAAATTACACTGGTCTTGGTAGAGATGTAGATATACATATACAAAAAACTCAGAAGTACTTGTAAGACACATCACAAAATGAACATCATCAAGGCATATACTCATCAGACCATCCAAAGTCAACTTAAAGAAAACACTCTAAAAGCAAGAGAGGTACATCAAACCACCTCTGAAGAATATTCCATAAGACTAACAGTGTACTTCTCAGCAGAAGCCTTACAAGCCAAAAGTGACTAGGGCCCTATTTGTATTCTTCCTAAAGAAATGAATACCCAAGAATACTGTATCCTTCTAAACTAAACTTCATAAATGAAGGAGAAATAAAGTATTTCCTAGACAAGCAAACATGAAGGGAATTTATCACTACTAAACCAGCCCTATAATAAATTATCAAAGGAGTTGTAAACATGTGAACAAAAGGACAATACCTACAATCATAAAAACACATGAATGTATATAACTCACAGATCTTATAAAGTAAACATACAGTTGAGACTACAAAAAAACTAGATAGCCATTAACATCATGACAGGAACAAAGCAATATAAATATCAACCTTGAAAATTAATGCACTAAATGCTGCATTTAAATGATATAGACTGAGGAGAGTATATTTTTAAAAAATAAGATTCATTCATATGCTATCTCCAAGAAACCCACCTAATGGTTAAAGACATTCATAGATCCAAAGTAAAGGAGTGGACAAAGATATTCCATGCAAATGAAAAACAAAAGTGAGCAGAAGTAGCTATATTTATGTCTTATAAAACAAACATTAAGTCAACATAAATTTTAAAATGCATTTTTGAGGTGTAAAACCCATATTTATACCACGATGTCGTAAAAATATATGACATATGAAAATATAAAAATCTGTATTTATATTACAATGACATAACAGCACAGCCCACCAGCTGTACAGGTGGATGGGGACCCCTTTTTCCCTCCAGCATGCACCTGCCTCACCTGCACCAGGCCCTGATGTCACCCCAGACTCTCTCACAGACCCTGCCCTAGTGCCCTAGACATGGGCCCAGAACCACCCTGCTGGCCAGAAGTCAGAGTCCTCTTTGAAGGAAGTAGGGAGGCGGTCTCAGGTTCACTGACACAGAGAGAGGTAAGGTGTAAGGGAGCCTGCCACACCCCACAGACGGCATGGGTTGGGCAGACAGCAGGGCAGGGCCCCCAGGGCCACAGAAGCATACTTATATCAGGAAAAAAGTAGATTTCAATATACATTTTGAGAAAAGACAAGGGAGGTCATTATATAATGACAAAGGGTCAATCTAACAAGCGAATATAACAATTGTCAATATATATGCACTCAATACTGGAATATCCATATACTAAAGCAAGTATTATTAGAGCCAAAGACAGATAGATCCCAGTACAATAATAACTGGAGGCTTCAGATCCCAAATTTCATAATTAGACAGAGCATCCAGACATAAAATAAACAAAGAAACACTGGTCTTATTCTACATTATAGACCAAATGAACTCAATAGGTATTGAAGGAACATTTCATCTAACAGCTTTAAAATACATTGTTCTGCTCAGCACATGGATCATTCTTAATAGTATATCATAGGTTACATCACAAAGCAACTCTTAAAACATTCTAAAAACCTGAAACAATGTCAAGCATCTTCTCTGACAAGAGTAGAACAAAACTGGAACTCAAAAAGAAGAGGAGCTGGGCGCACTGACTCATGCCTGTAATCCCAGCACTTTGAGAGGCTGAGGCAGGTGGACCATGAGGCCAGGAGTTCACAACCAGCCTGGCCAAGATGGTGAAATCCCCTCTCTACTAAAAATACAAAACTTAGCCAGGCGTGGTGGCAGGTGCTTATAATCCCAGCTACTCGGGAGGCTGAGGCAGGAGAATTATTTGAACCCAGGGGGCGGAGGTTGCAGTGTGCCGAGATCATGCCACTGCACTCCAGCCTGGGCAATAGAGTGGCACTCCATCTTGAAAAAAAAGGAGGAATTTTGGAAACTACAGACACATGAAAATTACACAATATACTTCTGAATGACCTGTGGGTCAATAAAGAAATTAAGAAAGAAATTGAAAAAAATTCTTGAAATAAATGATAATGGAAACACAACATACCAAAACCTGTGGAAGAAAGCAAAAGCAGTACAAAGAAGGAATTTGTACTGCAAAAGCAGTACAAAGAAGCACTTATAGGAATTACCTATAAGTGCTTACATCAAAAAAGTTAGAGAAGCATCAAATAAACAACTTAGTGATGCACCTTAAAAAACCAGGCTGGGCGTGGTTGTTCATGCCTGTAATCCCAGCACAATGAGAGGCTGAAGTGAGAGGATTACTTGAGCCCATGAGTCAAGACAAGCCTGGGCAACATAGTGAGAACTTGGAAAAAAAAATAAAAGTTAAGAAAAGCGAAGAAAAAAATGAAAAGAAAAACAAGACCAAACAAAACTTCTTAATAGGAGAAAGAAAATAATGAGTATCAGTGAATAAATAAATGAAATAGATATGTAGAAAGCTATACAAAAGATCAACAAAATGAAAAGTTGTTTTCTGAAAAGATAACTAAAATTGACATATTTTAGGTAGATTAAAGAAAAGCAGAGAGAGAACTCAAATAAAATCAGAGATGAAAAGGGAGATATTACAAATGATACCAAAGAAATTCAAAAAATCACTAGAGGCTACTATCATCAACTATATGCCAATCAGTTAAAAAATCTAGAAGAAACAAATAAATTCATAGACACATACAACCTACCAAGATTGAACCATTAAGAAATAAAAAATCTGAACAAATAAATAACAAGTAATGAAGTCGAACCCATAATAAAAAGTCTCACAGCAAAGAAAAGCTCAGGACTTGTGATGGTTCATATTGAGTGTCAACTTGACTGGATTGAAGGACACAAAGTATTGATTCTAAGTGTGTCTGTGACAGTGTTGCCAAAGGAGAGTAACATTTAAGTCAGTGGGCTGGGAAAGGCAGACTCACCCTTAATCTGAGTGTGTGCCATTTAATCACCTGCAAGCACAGCTAGAATATAAGCAGGCATAAAAATGTGAAAAGGGAGAGACTGGTCTAGCCTCCTAGCCTACATCTTTGTCCTATGCTGCATGTTGCCTGCCCTCAAACACAAGGCTCCAAGTTCTTCAGTTTTGGAACTTGGACTGGCTCTCCTTGCTTCTTAACCTGCAGACCTCCAGTTGTGGGGCCTTGTGATAGTGTGAATTAATGCTTAATAAACTCATATTATATATATGTGTGTGTGTGTGTGTGTGTATTGTATTTATATATTTATATATATCATTGTGCTGGGATTACAGGCATGAGCAACTACGCCCAGCCTTGCTTTTCAAGGGGCATCATTAAGTTGTTTATTTAATGTTTTTCTACCTTTTTTGATGTAAGCACTTATAGTTATAAAATTTCCTCTTAGTATTGCTTTTGCTTTATCCCACAGGTTTTGGTATGTTGTATTTCCATTATCAGTTATTTCAAGAAATATATATATATTCCATTGGTTCTGTCCCTCTAGAGAACCTTAATACAGGATTCAATGGATTCACTGCTGAATTCTACCATTTAAAGAACTAATACCAATCCTACTCAAACTATTCTGAAAAATAGAAGAGAAGGGAAAACTTCCAAACTTCTTCTACGAAGCCAATATTATTCTGATACCAAGCCAGACAAAAACACATAAAAAACAATACTACAGGTCAATATCCCTGATGAATATTGATGCAAAAATCCTCAACAAAATAGCAAAAAACTGAAATCGACAACACATTAAAAAGATCAATCATTATGAACAAGTGGTATTTATCTCAGGGATGCAAGGATGGTTCAACAAATGCAAATCAATCAGTGTGATGCATCATATCAATAGAATGAAGGATAAAATCCATATGATCATTTCAATTGATGCCCAAAATTCATTTGATAAAATTCAACATTTCTTTGAGATAAAAACTGTCAAAAAACTAAAAGGAACATACCTCAATATAGTCAAAGCTTTATACCAGAGACCTACTGCAATCATACTGAATGGGGAAAAACGGAAATCCCTTTCTCTAAGATCTGAAACACAACAAGGATGCCTGCTTTCAATACTGTTATTTAACATAATATTAGAAGTTCTAGCTAGAGCGATCTGACAAGAGAAGGAAATAAAAGACGTCCAAATGTTAAGAGAAGTCAAATTATCCTTTTTTGCAGATGATATAATTTCATATTTGGAAAATCCTAAAGACCCCACCAAAAAACTATTAGAACTGGTCAACCAATTTAGTAAAGTTTAGGATACAAAATTAACCACAAAAATACAGTGAGATTTCTATATACCAACAATGATCAATCTTAAAAGGACATCAAGAAAGTTATCCCATTTATAATAATTAAAAAATAAAATTAAATACCTAGGAAGAAATTAACCAAAGAAATGAACAACCTCTACAATAAAAATCTATAAATTTTTGATGCAAGAAATTGAAGAGGACACCAAAAAATAAAAATGAAGAAGACACCAGTAGATGGAAAGATATCCATATTCATGGATTAGAATAATCAATATTTTTGAAAAATCCTTATTACCCACAGAAATCTACAGATTAAATTCAATCCTTATCAAAATACCAATGACATTCTTCACAGAAATAGAAAAAAACAATTTTGCACTTTATATGGAGCCACAAAACACCCAGAAAAGCCAAAGTTATTTTGAGCAAAAAGAACAAAACTGGAGGAATTACATTACCTGACATCAAATTATACAACAAAAATATAGTAACTAAAACAGCAGGAAACTGGCATAAAAATGAACAGATAGACCAATGAGACAGAATAGAAAACCCAGAAACACATCCATACATCTACATCCATACATCTACATTGAACTCATTTTTGACAAAGGTGCCAAGAACATACATTAAGGAAAGGACAGTATCTTCAATAAATGGTGCTGGGAAAACTGGATATCAACATGCAGAAGAATGAAACTAGATCTCTATTTCTCACCATATAAAAAATCAAAATGGATTACACATTTAAATCTAAGTCCTCAAACTATGAAACTACCAAAAGAAAACTTTGGGGAAAATTTCCAGGACATTAGACTGGGCAAAGATTTCTTTAGTAATACCCCACAAGCACAGGCAAGCAGAGAAAAAATGGACAAATGGTATCACATCAAGTTAAAAAGCTTTTACATAGAAAAGAACACCATCACTAAAGTAAAGAGACAACTCCCAGAATGGGAGAAAATATTTGCAAACTACCCATTGAACAAGGAATTTTTAATCAGAATATTTAAGGAGGTCAAACAACTCTCTAAGAAAAGGTTTAATAATCTGATTTTAAAATGGGCACAAGATCTGAATAGACATTTCTCAAAGGAAGATATAGAAATGGAAAACAGATATTTGAAAAGGTGCACAACATTATTGGTCATCAGAAAAATGCAAATAAAAACTACAGTGAGATATCATCTCTCCCCTTTTAAAATAGCTTTTATCCAAAAGACAGGCAATAACAAATATTGGTGAGGATATGGAGAAAAGTGAACTCTAGTACACTGTTGGTAGAAATGCAAATTAGCACAACAACTTTGAGGAACTGTTTACAGGTTCCTCAAAAAGCAAAAATTGAGCTCCCATATGATCTGGCAATCCCACGGCTAGATGAGAAGAAAGGAAATCAGTATATTGAAGAGATATCTGCATTCCCACTTTTATTGTAGCCTTAATCGTAATAGCCAAGATGAGGAAGCAAACTGAGTGTCCATCGATAGATAAATGGATAAGGAAAATTTGATATATATATATACACAGTGGAGTATTATTTAGCCATAAAAAGAATGAGATCATGTCATTTGTTACAACATGGATGGAACTGGAGATCATTATTTTAAGTGAAATAATCTAGGCACAGAAAAACAAACTTTGAATGTTCTCACTTACTTGTGGGAGCTAAAAAATTAAATCATTTGAACTCATGGAGATAGAGTGGAGGGATGGTTACCAGAGGCTGGGGAGAGTAATGGTGGGAGTTGGAGGGAAGTGGGATTGGTTAATGGGTGAAAGAAAAGAGAAAGAATGAGTAAGATCTAGTGTTGAATAGCACAACAGAGTGACTATAATCAATAATACGTTGTAGATTTTAAAGTAACTAAGAGTATAATTGGATCCTTCATAACACAAAGAAAAAATGCTCGAGGTGATGGCTACCCCAATTACCCTGATGTAATTACCATACATTGCATGTCTAAATCAAAATATCTCATGTACCTTAGAAATATACACACTTACTGTGTAATCACAAAAATTAAATATTTAAAACTTCACTAATAAAAAAGACAATAGGGCCCGGCGCTATGGCTCATGCCTGTAGTCCCAGTATTTTGGCAGGCTGAGGTGGGCAGATCACTTGAGGTCAGGAGTTTGAGACCAGCCTGGCCAACATAGTGAAACCCTATCTCTATTAAAAAATAATAAATAAATAAATAAATAAATAAATAAATTAGCTGGGTGTGGTGGTGGGCACCTATAATCCCAGCTACTCAAGGAGGCTGAGGCAGAAGAATCACTTGAACCCGGGAGGTGGAGGTTGCAGTGAGCCGAGATCATGACAGAGTAAGACTGTCTTAATAATAATAAAAAAAAAAAAAGCAAATGGAAATTTCTGGTCTAAAATGATACAACAAATCTTGGCGTGAATAACGAAAGGATCATAATAAGAACTGCAAATAAAGTTTTCATGTTTGTCAATTATTTTCCAATTTAATGCATACCTTTTATGTGACTCTAGATACCATGCTACTAATCCACTCACTTGATGTATTATAGCCTCCAAGTGAATAAATATATCTACACATAAAAAAAACACAATGAGATCCATCTTACACCAGTCAGAATGGCTATTAGTAAAAAGTCAAAAAAAAAAAAACAGATATAGGTGATGAAGTGGAGGAAGGCGAACACTTACACAACGTTGGTGGAATGTAAGTTAGTACAATGTTTATACAAAACTTAAAACAGAAATGCCATTTGATCCAGCAATCTCATTACCAGGTATATACCCAAAGGGAAAGAAATCATTACATCAAAAAGATACCTGTGCTAGTATGTTTATTGCTGCAGTATTCACAATTGCAAAGGTATGGAATCAACCTAAGTGTCAATGGTTGACTGGATAAAAAAGTGTGGTATATATATGCCATGGAATATTACTCAGCTATAAAAAATAATGAAAGCATGTCTTTTGCAGGAATATGGATGGAATTGGAGGCCATTATCCTATGCAAAAATACTCAGAAACAGAAAGGCAAAGCTGCATGCTTTTAATTATAAGTGTAACCTAAATATCTGTATACATGGACATACAGAGTGGAGTAATAGACATTGGAGACTACAAAAGTGAGAGAGTGGGAGTCAGGTGAGAGTTGAAAAATTGACTATTGGGTACAATGTTCACTATCTGGGTAATGGCTAAAAAGCCCAGACTTCACCACTATGCAATATATGTATGTAAGAAATCTGCTCTTGTGCACCCAAATCTATTTTTACAAAAGGTAGATGCAGGAAACACTTAATTTTCTAAATTAATTTAAGATAGATTAGCTTTTGAGCTGGGTAGTGACTAAGTTCTGAATTTCTAAATATTAAATCATAATGGGAGATTTCATCCACAAGTTGTATTTGGATAAATAAAAAAATTCATAATTTTGCACTTCCATGTTATATTGTATATTCAAATCCATACAGATTTGTTTCCATAAACATAGAATTTTACCTGTATTTATGCACCTAAAATTAAAAAGAAATGCTGGTGTGATTTTGATTAAAATCTCTATAGCTAAAGAAAAAAGAAAAAAACCTCTATGTCCTAAAATTTTTTAATAATTGTGCAACATTTAACTTAATGCTTCCCAGGTAGATATGACCCAAACAGACTACCTTGACAGCTTTCACATCAAAAAGTGTCAACGTATTCTTTATACAATGACTATCTGACCAAATAAGACAGTGCCATAAGGGAACTAAACCGTGAGGCATTGCCTTTTTTCTAGAGGTGAATAGCATTAGAGATTTCCAGCATGTTCTCTCACTATTAAATTAATGCCACAAGCACTCTAAAGTCTGACCTGAACAAGAGAGACACATAACCTGTGCAAAAAATCCTTGTTCAGAAAGAGCAATGCAGAACATGAGGAATAAGACAAATTGTCTTTTTACCATGGAATATTAGCCTTTGTGAGCCCTATAACATCTGCCTATGTTCTTTCCAAACAGGAAAATTCTTGAAAATTGCATCTGTCCATCATTGTCTTTGAGCGTCCTTAGCCTTGACCACTTTGCCTTTTTTGTAGTTGACAAGAATTTAAAGCTCTTTTTTACTGTATGAGGCAGACGCTATAGTTTATTATCACACAAATATACACAATAGAGTAGTAGCTGATTTAATTAATGCATAATAATATGGAATAAGGGAAATGTGATGTTAGTCTCTGAATCTTTCTTTATATTTCTGTGAGATATTAAAATAACCATATCTATATATCTAACCACCTATGAATTAGGTAGTTTAACCTAGCATAACGCATACTAAATCTATCATGTTTAGTACCTTGATCACCACTAAGTACATGTGGCAGTTGACCAACTGAAATGTGAAACTGGAGACAGATCAACTGATTTATTAATTTTATTTTATTAATTTTAATTTACATTTTAAAATGAAAGCAGTGCAAAATATTTTAACATTAAACACAGCTTTTCTATTTTGGTTGGACTATTCTTCACATACTGTAAGATGATATTGTTGTATAGTAATAAATGCTAAGTGCATGTGTAATTTCTGGTATCAAATATAACCAAATATTTCTGGTATTACACATACATAGATACTCTATCTAGTTGGTATCAACTGACTGATTCAATTCAAATGATTATTTATGTACATCAATTTCACATTGTAATTTGTTTATTTGAATATGTTATGTAGATAGTATGCATTATAGTGATACTTATGTAAATGTAAACCATTGTATTAGGCCTCTATTGCTATATAACAAGTTATTCCCAAAGTTAGTGGGTTATAAATAGTCATTCCTCTTCTTAGAATGCATAAGATTTTTTTTAAGAACAGGGTCTTGCTATGTTGCCCAGATTGGCTTACAACTCCTAGGCTGAAGGGATCCTCCTTCCTCAGTTTCTCCAGTAGCTGGGACTATAGGCACATATTACTACACCAGGCATCAGGACCATAACTATTCTTGACTGGGGGAAGAACCACTTTTTCTAAGTTCACTCACATAACTATGGTCAGGCCTCAATTACTCACTGACTCTTTGCCAGAGACAACAAATCCTTGCCATCAATGGAAATGAGCTTGATTCTTCCAGGACAAAGGAGAGAAGCAAGAGAGGGGGAGAGAGGTTGAATGATACAGAGAGAGAAAGAAAGGCAGAGAAAGAGGCATACATACCTTGTATAATAGTATTTAAAATATGAACTAAACAAAATTGTGATAAAAAGTGTACAAGAGCTATACATTTAACCTACAAACAATTACTAAGATAAACTATAGAAGACCTAAATAAATTGAGAGGTACATTGTGTTTATGGCTTGAAGGACTCAATATTTTTAAGGTACTAATATTCTCTAAATTGATCTATAGATTCAATATAATCCCAATCAAAATCCCAGTGAACTTTTCTATGCATATTTATCAACTACTTCTTAAATTCATATGAAAATGCAAAGAACTTGGAATAGCCACAACTGTAGAAAAAAATTGAGTCTAATTTATGCTACAGCTATAGTAATCAAGATAGTATGGTATTGACATAAAGATAGACAAATAGATCAATGGAAGAGAAAATTGATTACGGAAATTGACCTACACATATAAGGACAACTGATTTTCAACAAACATGCAAATGCTATTGAGTGAAGAATCTGTATGTGAATATCCATATGTAAGTAAATTAACTCAAGATGTAGCATAAACTTAAATGTATAACCTAAAACTATAAAAACTCTAGAAGAAAATATAGAAGACAATCTTTGTGACCTTGAATTAGACAAATATTTCTCAGATATGAAAGCAAAGGGGACATCCATAAAAGGACATGTGGATAAATTGATTTTGTCAAAATTTAAAACTTCTGCTCTTTGGAAGACACAATTAAAATAAATAAAAGACAAGCCACAAAAACAACCTCTGAGTGAAAAAGTCCAGACTAAAAGATGAGAACGTATTTCATGATTCCGTTTACAAACTTTTTATAAATTAAAATCTACAGCAGGGCTTGGCAAACTCTGTCCCAGAGAGCCAAATCTGTGTGGCTACCTTATTTTGTAAATAAAATTTTTATTAGAACATAATATGTTTATTAATTTATGTACTTTCTATGGCTGCTTTTATGTTACAGTTGCAGAGTTGAGTAGCATATGCACTCCACAGCACAAAATATTTACTATAGAGAAATTGTTAGCTCTATAGAGATAAAACTTGTTGCTGGTTTTCTGAGTTTTTTGACAAAAAGCAAATCAATGGTTACCTAGGAATGGAAGTGGGAAATGACATGGGAAGAAAAAATATTTAATTGGTTCTAGTTCTCAAAGACTAGTTCTTTGAATTAACTCAGGCAGACAAAAATTAACAGAAAGAAAATGCTGAGAGTACATATAGATATAATGCAGACACTGAGGATGAAAGAGAAAGCTGGAAACTCTGCCCGGGGTACCTGAATGGCAGGACTAGTCCCCAGCCCTGAACAGCTCCTGGGTGAAGGAGTCAGTGAATGGATTGTAGGACTGCTCACCCTCACACAGACCTCTAGGATCCTAGCTACAGGATAACCCATATGATATGATTTGGCTCTGTGTCCCCACCCAAATCTCATGTTGAATTTTGATGCCAGGTGTTGGAGGTGGGGCCTGGTGGAAGGTGATTGGATCATGGGGGTGGTTTCTAATGGTTTAGCACCATTCTCCTTGTGCTGCCTGATAATAGAGTTCTCATAAGATCTCATTGTTTACAAGTGTGTAGCTCCTCCCTCCTTTCTTTCCCTCTCTGCCATGTGAAGAAGGTGCTTGCTTCCCCTTCAGCCTTCAGCCATGATTGTAAGTTTCCTGAGGCCTCCCCAGCCATGCTTTCCATACGGCTTGTGAAACTTGAATCAATTAAACCTATTTTCTTTATAAGTTAACCAGTCTTTAGAGCAATGTGAGAATAGACTAATACACCATATCTCCCATGAATGTTTGAGATGGCAGGGGAATCTGCCTGGTAAATAGGCAGAGACAGGGCTTTAGCCAATGGGGAGCCAAGACTCATCTGTCTGCAGGCCCTCTTGCTTGCCAGCTCCTCCCAGAGCCCCTGACTTGCCATTCAGAAAGAACACGTGCACAGTGCAGTCTCCTCTTCTTAGTCTGGGTGCTTTGCTCTACTTCTGCACATTCCTGGCAGCCTGAGAGTACTTTAGGTCTCCTAACTCACCTGGAACCCAAGCTTAAGGGTATGGAGGATGGGACCAGCAGCCAGTCCAGACAACCCAAGGCTGTGGCATGGAACTCAGGAGTGCTGAGCTGAGATATGTGGCTAACACACAAGCAACGGAGGAGCCCACACTCTCAGAGCACTGAGAGGGGGGAGGTGCATGGGTTTGTAGGCCAGCATGGGGGAAGGGTGTGTCTCCTTCTGCAGGGCTACATGCTGGAAAGCGTGTAGCCTATCTCCCCGTGGAGGCGTCTGCCTAAGGGAGCCCCATAGCCTTGAACAACTAACAAAAGAAATGCACTTGCAGTGCCAGTGATTGGAGGGGACTTCTCAGAGGCCCATGAGTGGACCTGGTGAGGGGATCACCTCTCTCTCCCCCACATCACAGAATATTGTTGTAAATGTGAGGAAATACAAAGGAGCTGCCAGCTAAGAGCCTCTCTGCCAGCCATTACTCTTAAGTGTCATCTACTGGATCACAGCCTGCACTAGAACACCAAAAATACTTTGCTAATATACCCCTCTGTGAAACCAAGGGCAATAATTCAACAAAAATAAAGACCGTGTACATAGCCTTGGCCCTCTGAAAACATCTAGAAACAAAGCCAACTGATTAGTTCCACTTACACCACAATTAAAGGAGCAGCCTACCAGATGAGAAAGAATCAGTGCAAGAACTCTGGCAATTCAAAAGACCAGAATGTGTCCTTACCTCCAGACAAGTCCGCTAGCTCCCCAACAGTGATTCTTAACCAATTTGAAATGACTGAAATCACAAAGAGTTTATCATCTGAATGGTAAGGAAGCTCACTGAGATTCAAGAGAAATTTCAAAGTCAATCTAAGGAATCCAGTAAAATGATTCGAGGGCTGAAAGATGAAATAATTATTTTAAGAAATAACTAAATCTCTAGAGCTAAAAATTCAATACAAGAATTTAATAATACAACCAGAAGTATTAATAGGAAACTAGAACAAGCTGAGAAAATAACCTCAGACCTCAAAGACTAGGTCTTTGAATTAACTCAGGCAAACAAAAATAAACAAAAAAAGAATTTTTAAAGATGAGAAATATAGGATCATGTAAAGATACCAAATATATCACTTATTGGCATTTCTGAGAAAAAAAGAAAGAGCATAAGCAAGTTGAAAAATATATTTGGGGATATAGTCCACAAAAATTTCCCCAATCTCACTAGAGGATGACATGGAAATTCAAAACATACAGAGAACCTCAGCCAGATAATATACAAGACAACTATCCCCAAGATGTGTACTCCTCAGATTCATGCAGGTCAGTGCAAAAGAAAAAAAAAATTATAAAGGCAACAAGAGAGAAGGGTCAGGTCATGTACAGAGGGAAACCCATCAGGCTAGCAGTGGACCTTTCAGCAGAAAACCTCTCAGGCTGGAAGAGATTGGGGACCTATTTTAAGCATCCTTAAATAAAAGAAATTTTGATCAAGGATTTCGGATCCTGCAAAACTAAGCTTTATAAGTGAAGGAGAAATAAAAATATATCAAAATTTAAATGTAAGACATCAATCTAGAAAAATCCTAGAGGAAGACTTAGAAAATATCCTTTTTTACAGTGACCACAGAAAAGAATTTTTGGCTACATCCCAAAAAGCAATTGCAACAAAGAAATAGTAACAAGTGGGATCTAATTAAACTAAAGAGTTCAACAGAGTAAGAGGACAACCTACAGAATGGTAGAAAAGATTTGCAAGCTATGCATCCAGCAAAGGTGAAATATCCAGAATCTATAATAAATGTGATACAACAATAAAAAATAAATGACCTCATTAAAAATGGCCAAGAACATGAACAGACACTTTTCAAAAAAAAGACATACAGGTGGCCAACAAACATGAAAAAATGTTCAACGTCACTAAACATTAGAGAAATGAAAATCCAAACCACAATGAGATGCTATCTCACACCAGTCAGAATGGATACTATTAAAAAGTCAAGAAACAACAGATGCTGGTAAAGTTGCAGAGAAAAGCGAATGTTTATACACTACTGGTACAAATGTAAATTAGTTCAGTCACTGTGGAAAGCAGTTTGGCGATTTTTCAAAGAACTTAAAATAGAAGTACCATTTTACTCAGCAATCCTATTATTGGGGATATACCCAAAGGAATGTAAATCATTCCCCTGTAAAGACACATGCATGCATATGTTCATCACAGCACCATTCACAATAGCAAAGACATGGAATCAACCGAAATGTCCATCAATGTTAGTCTGGATAAAGAAAATATGCTAGGTGAGAGGTTGATAGGTGCAGGAAACCACTATGGCACTATGTAATGAACATGCACGTCCTGCGCATGTACCCCAGAATTTAAATAAAAATTAAAATTAAAAAGAAAAAAAGTGTAATGCATGTACACTATGGAATACTATGCAGCCATAAAAAAGAATGAGATCACATTCTTTGCAGCAACATGGATAGAGCTGGAGGCCATGATCCTAAGCCACCTGATGGAGGAACAGAAATCCAAATACTGCATGTTCTCACTTATAAGGGGGAGTGTAGCAGAATACATATGGACACAAGGAAGAAAAAAACAGTCACCAGGGCCTACTTAAGGGTGGAGGGTGGGAGGAGGGTAAAGACTGAAAAGCTACCTATCAGGTACTATGCTTACTACCTGGATGCTAAATAATCTGTACACCAAACCCCTGTCACATGCAATTTACCTATGTAACAAATATGGGTAACAAAACTGCACATGTACTGCTGAACCTAAAATAAAAGCTAAGAAAAAGAAAGAATAATAAAAAGTACAGTTCTTAGCTTACATGATTATGTGACACTGCCCAATTTATATTTTGATATATTTTATCCATATTTATAGTTAAATGTTATCAGCTCATAACCTAAAATACTGAAAAGAAACTGAGTTTTTCATATACATTTTAGTTATTGGAAAATTTTCCGATATGTTTGGTACAATTTAGTTAATGGAACCTAACTTTTTAAATGTAAAGGTTATAAAATCTAGATACAGATCAAATTTTTCTGACAAAAATTATTATCCAAATTGAGGTTTCCTGTAAGTGTAGAATACACATTTGGCTTTAGATATTTATTATAAAGATATTTAAAATATATTATTAATAAATTTAATACTGATTACATATTGAAATCATAAATTTTATGCATGCACTGAAACAAAATGTATTAAGTTTGTTCTACATGTTTTCACTATTTTTAATGTGGCTGCTAGAAAACTTAAAATTACGTGTACGGCTTGTAATATATTTCCATTGGATAGTCCCTAGGTCATGGAAACGAGTGAGTAATCTAATTTCTAAAACCTGCTTTGGGGTTTCCTACAGAAACTCATCTTACATTAGACTACTTTTACCTGAAGTTTCAGGGAAAAACAACAGTGAAACCATATGAATTCTTACAGAGTGAGGCAACATGAGAACATTGCAGAGGCAACCTAGAAGGGCAAACATAATCAATTTCCAAACATGGATTATGCCTCACGGGACCCTATTTAATAACCTCTATGTCTTCCATACCCATGCTGAAATTTTATGGAGTCAAGACAAATGGTGGGAAGTTGGGAAACGGTTATCTGACAGAGATGAGGAATATTGGAATTTTGGGTAGGGGTCTGAGAAGAGAGGGGCAGGCCGAGAAGATATAAACATGGCACCCAGAAGACAGCATCCCAGGCTGAAGAAGTAGTTGTGAAAAAGGTTCAGCAAATTGTCAACTGACAGGTCACTCATACTGCTCATGTCGTAAGAAAGTCCTGAAGGGTGGCAAGATGCAGAACCCGAAGATCTTAAGATCTTCCCTGATGTGCCTGTGTGCAAAACCAGGGTTAATTTATTAGATCATCTACTCTAAATCTCTTGTGAGCTGCTGAATGTGGCAGTCCTGACTGCTGGGAATAAGGACCAATGGGGTATATTAATGACTCCCTGCTTAAGAAATGTCAACAAGCCCCCAGAAACTGTGTTGCGAGGTTGTACCTCACAGTGAAATTGACCTTACTACTTGTATTATAGAATAGGGCACATAAATTCCCTCAATATACCATATCTCAAAAAGGTGTGTGCATAAATGTGCTGTCCAAGATAAGAATAGAACTCTTTACTTTTTTCCAACATAAACAAGCTTTTCAATTATTAAATGTCTAATTGTTGTTGAACTGTCAAGTGACACATAGAGCAAAACAGCAGAATGATCTTAAAAATATAACAGTAGTAAGCTTCATTGTTCCTATGCCTTTCTTAAGATTTAGACATAAGACTAAGTCAAAGGTAAATGCCCATTAATGAAATAGGAATAACAAAAGGAAATGTTACATATCTGTTGATAGTACTTTCATCATTGGATCTGATTGAATTAGCTAAATGTTAAAAAATAAATGTATCAGCAATGATGTAATGGACAATATAATAAGCAATAATATAATATTTGGTTCTGGAATGATATTCGCTTTCTATACAAGTAATACTAAAATGATTATGCTTCTATTTAATTCTATCTTCCATAGACTGATTCTCACATACTTAAATTTTTTCTTTTTCTACATGCCAGAATTGAACATTTTATATAACATTAAAAAGAAATAAAATTGGAGAAATAAGGTAAAATTAATATTGTAGATTTTATATAAAATTTTGGATTTGGTACCTCACTAACTGAAATTACCAGGTAATGAAATGTGAGCATTCCTCCCGGAGCAGGGCTGCAACCTCTATGGCTTATCCCTGACCTCCATTATTTGAAAAAATACACTTAGCCCTGCGTTCTAAAGTTGGATTAAAAAAAAAAAAAAAAAGACATCGATGCATGAATGTGTGGTGAAATTTTAAAAAATATGCAATGACTCTTTTAAATATACTCTCTCTGCTAGAAAGAAGAAGAAAGAGAGAGTATGAGAGAGGATATGCCAAAAATTGTTTTGTTTTTTTTTTCCTGTGAGTTGTCCATGCCACAGCAGAGTCTTAGCAATGTTTCCTATGACAATGCCTTAGCTGGTTTCCATTTTTAAAGCCCTACTATGCCTCTGAAGCAAGGCTAACTGCTTCATCTGTAGGAATATTTGTATTACCTCTTTCCTACCTCCTGAGTATCTGTGGTAAATAAGCTTTTGACAAAGTTTTTAAACATTATCATTTTCTTAGTTATAATTATATAAAATTCAGTCACTACTACCAAACAAGGGGGTGCGGGGAATATCATTAAAAGAAAAAAATGTCAAAGGCAAATTCTCTTTCCAACCAGTGTGTTTCTTTAAACACAGACTGCATTGAGTAGTCCTTACTTTTAGCCATGGATATTTTCATATTGCTAGGGGACTTTCTCTCTAAAGTCATATTTTCTTCCCCATTCTAAAATGCCTAGTCACAATCATGTGAACCCCTTGTACTAGAAAAATAATAACCCACCCTGCCTGAACAAACACTGTGGGATTTTTACATAATGATAGGCTTTTAGAATAAACTGTTATCTTGGGACTCTACAGACAGGTTTTGTTTTGTTCACACAGTATTGCTTTGATTGTTAAATTTGATGAATATTTTACAAAACCAGGTAATTTAATATGAAAATCTACATTTCTAGTTGCTCCCCCAAAACTGAAAAATCGCATAATCACAAATCAGAATTTCTACCTGGTAATCATCGACTAGAGCTGAGAAGGCGCCTCCTCTTTATATGACTCTTAAGTTTGTCTGTCCTCTTTCATGAAGTAGCTCTATTCATTACATTCTTGACCTGACTCCTATAAGCTTTGTTTTTGGAATCTCTGGTCAGAATCTCCAGAATAATGAGGAATTAGGCACCATGTGCATATTACCTTCCTTAACTTGTGACCCACTGAAAAATAAAATCCAGAAACAAAGTATCAAAAGATGAGCATCAACTGTAATATAAAAATGATTAGACTGTGGCTTTAAATCTGTGCCCAAATGTGTTTTCGTATGTTCCCATCTGTAAGCCTAGACCATAAGATATCTCACTCAAGGTGTGAAGAACAGACTCACACAAGATCCTTGCCTCATACTGATCACAAGCACAGAGGAGAGAAATGAAAGTTAATCTCACAGGTTTTTATTTTATTTTTAGATTACCTCTATCCAAGAAAAGAAACCTTGATAATGAATATCATACTTTGTCAACCACCAATTAGCAATTTATTGTTCCTTACCTGAACAGTGGGAATGGTGTAAACAGAGGTCTTGTAAAGAAAGCTCACCACATGGAAGGCCAGGAGAATGAATTCTGTCCTCGAATTACATTTCCTAGTAAAGCAATAAATGGGGATCTGAATCTTCATAAAGAAACGCTAAAATGGGGTAGTAAATAAAATAAACTTAAAAGGGTAATGGTAGCTAATTGAAAAGGTAGTGGCAGAGACATCTGGTTGCTTAGCAAATATTATCTAACACACACACACATATATATATATTTTTTTTTTTTTTTTTTTTTTTTTTGAGACGAAGTCTCGCTCTGTCGCCAAGGCTGGAGTGCAGTGGCGTGATTTCGGCTCACTGCAAGCTCCGCCTCACGGGTTCACGCCATTCTCCTGCCTCAGCCTCCCGAGCAGCTGGGACTACAGGCAGCCGCCACCGCGCCCAGCTAATTTTTTGTATCTTTTAGTAGAGACGGGGTTTCACCGTGTTAGCCAGGATGGTCTCGATCTCCTGACCTCGTGATCCGCCTGCCTCGGCCTCCCAAAGTGCTGGGATTACAGGCTTGACCCACCACGCCCGGCCACAATTAATATAATTTTTATTTTAGCTGAGCACATTGCCACACAAGTAAAGAAACAACTTCTGTTTCAACTAGGTGTGGTCATGTGAGTAAGTCTGGTCACTGAGGTACAGGTGGATAAGTGATAGAGAACTTCCAAGAAGTCTTCTTGCAAAGATGGAGGCATACCCTTTGTCTTGGTCCATTGGTGCTGCTACAAAGGAATACCTGGGCCTGGGAATCTATAAAGAAAAGAGATTTATGTGGCTCATGGTTCTGTAGGCTGTACAAGAAGCAAGACACCAGCATCTGCCTCTGGTGAAGGCCTCAGGCTGCTTCCATTCATGGCAGAAGGGGAAGGGAAGCCAGTGTGGGCAGACATACATGGTGAGAGAAAAGGCAAGAGAGAATGGAGGAGGGCACCCATCTCTTTATAACCACCTTTTCATGAAGGAACTAATAGAATGAGAACTCACTCATTACTGTGAGGACAGCACCAATGACCCAGACATCTCCCATTAAGACCCACCTCCAACACTGGAGATCAAATGAAATTTGGGGGAGTTAGATATCCAAGGTATAGCACCCTTTTACAATCCTTGTTTAATTTTCTGTTACTTGAAACACAGATGCAATGACTGAAGCTTTAACAGTCGTTTGGGACCATGATGGCAATGCCGTGTGTTAGAAAGAATCCCAGGCTCCCAGTGCCCATAAAACCATCAGTCCAGTGCTATAATAATCTACAGAATTATTTCACATTAGGGAGAAATGTACATGTATATTATTTAAGTCATTCTTGCTTAAGATTCTATTTTGTAAAGCTGAACTTAAACCTAAATTATAAGAGTTCAGTATGAAACAAATTATTCCAAAGAGATAAATCATAAATTGGCATGATAAAGAAGCTCTACATAATTTCTCTGTGTAGACTACAAATTATTGGAGCACTTAGAGTGTTTGTTTAAAAAATAAATATTCAGTTACATAGTTAATATCATGGAACAACATTTACATCCCACAGAAAGCATATTATATACTCTTATTAACCTCCCTGTCTGCAAACTTTTTGCCCTGTTCTGCCTTCTTCCCCCTTTCTGTTCTCTGCAAAGTCTAAAGCAATTCTGTAACAAGAATTCTAATCATATCACTCTCTTGCTTAAAACATGTTAATAACAAGTCTATGTCTCAGGTAAGGGAAAAAATATTTACTATGCCATACAGTCCCCTTTATAATGTGATCCTCAATGACCTCTTTGCCCTCATCCTGTACCCCTCCTTATCTCGTCTTATGCTATATGTGCCATGCTGTCTCTTAACAATGTGTATTTGTACTTGCTTTTCCTTCCATCTGAAGTACTTTCCACTTTAACACTTCCGTTTCAGAGGCTTTCTATTCACTCCATAAATTCCATTTCCTTTTCCTTATAAATATTTCACAGGCTCCCTTGGATGAGGATAGAATCGTGTAAGTAGTCTGGATAAAAAATTGTGCTCAAAATGATGTACGAAACCTTCAGAGTTAGGTGAAAACATATTGTTCCATCTGCCAAGCTTACTCTCCCTCATTTGTACATCTGGACTAAAAGGAATCTGAGATGATGAAGCCAAGATGATGGACCTTGAAGGAACCAAGACTCTTGAAAGGGTAGTTACCCTGAAGAGCCATCATTCTGCATCATAATGTAGCATGAGAAAGAAGTACACCTTTAGGGTCCTGGTCCACTTTATTTATACCACAGCACAGCCTAACCTAACCTGAGTAATGAAATATGCCTAATATTTCTAATGCTTCAGTATTTAAATTCAGCATCTCTTCCTCATAGAAGCTTTCCCTGACATACCTCCAACTTCTCAGTTCATGTTATATCTCACACCTGAATGTTTCTGAAGACTTCTGTAGTCTTCAGTAATTATTGAATGGAGATGAATGAGATAAAGAACTTTTTTCTTTTTTCTTTTTTCTTTTTTTCTTTTTTGAGACAGAGTCTCGCTCTGTCTGCAACACTGGAGTGCAGTGACACGATCTCGGCTCACTGCAACCTCCACCTCCCAGGTTCAAGTGATTCTCCTGCCTCAGCCTCCCGAGCAGCTGGGACTACAGACACATGCCACCACGCCCGGCTAATTTTTGTGTTTTTAGTAGAGACAGGGTTTCACCATGTTGATCAGGCTGGTCTCAAACTCCTGACCTCATGATCTGCCCGCTTCAGCCTCCCAAAGTGCTAGGATTACAGGTGTGAGCCACAGCACCTGGCCAGAATGTTTTTTAGAAACATTTTTGGAAACAATATATTACCTTATACAAACAACATAAAACAATGCTGCTGACCATGAATTATATTATTAATACAAAAGATTGAAAAACAATTACTTTATGATGAAGTGATTTTTAAAATATCACATTTCAAGCATATGGGACTTGAAGTTCAGGTTAAATGTTTGCAGAAAGAAGGCACAAGATCTTATGAAAACTGGTGTTGTTTGGTTGTTAAAAGGAGCAGACTCTGACAGGAAATTTAGCCTGCAGAATAATCGCTAAAGAATGTCCTTGGGGTTGACAATGATGGAAGGAATGGGAGGGGAGTAGGACTGGGCAGAGGGAGGAATCAAGCTAAGAGGCAGGCTCAATGGCAGCTTTTGCTCACTCCATGGTGCTTCACAAATGTCCTGAGTTGGGTATAAAGGTGGACAAACCTTCAAAGTCATCCATTAATCAGTCATTGGATATAGGCTTTCCAAGGAAAGGATTTGGCCTTGGGCAAATAGTTTCCCACAGATGAAGCAATCCCTAAAGTGGCTGACAGCTGTAGGCTCTCTGCTGGCAGCACTTTCAGAAACTGGATAAGGGAGTTTAGGGTTGCAATACCATAGTTCCTACTACAGTGGTCCTTTTCTCTCAGTTCCACACATGTACCATTGCTCTGGCACCACAATACTTTTGCACATGTTTCAGTTTTGTTCTATTTGACATCTGAGGTGTAAAGATAATAAGGGATTAATACTGTATGACAAAGAACAGCATACTTTGCAGCACACATATAAAAGAAAATATTTAATTCAATTGTCTACAGTTTTAATAAAACTAGTAAATAAAATGAAGTATGCAAAGCAACCATATAATGAAATTATCTTAGAGACTTACGGAAAAGATAGATTATTTTTGTTTTTGTTTTTTTGATTTTTGTTTTTCTATACTAGTCAAGTAAAGGAACATAGATAGGAAATGAACATTATATCTTTGGCTGTTTCTGTATCTCCACGCTTCCCCTTCCCTCACAATTTCTGAATAAGAACTTGTAAAACAGTAAGTATTTATCAATGCAGATTGAGTAAATAAGAAAAAACTGTAAGACTAAAAAGGAGAAAGTTTAATAATTAATGAGTAAAGGTATGTAATGGGAAGGAAAAAATCAAGAGAAAGAGAGCAATATTTTGCTGATCTCAATATTGACCATCCAAACAACAAAGACTACGCACTATTCTGGGTCAAAAGATGTGTATTTCTGAAGGTGATTGCAAAAAGTTGATGTTGAAATGCAGGAATCAAAATAAATAAACACTGGACCCAGAAAATGTTACTGTTGGAAATAATTCATGCTATACCTGTTGAAGGAGTCTCCAAGAACGACTATTTGTTATCCTTAAGATTTTGCAAGTTTTTCAGCAAAACAACTTTTATGTTTTAATTTAGAGGGTTTTCTTTACTGTGCATTGGATGCAGATGTGATTTCAAGATCCCTTAAAATATTTGAGCACCAATATTTTCCATGAAAGCTCTATGAATTGGGGATTTGTCTGTTAAAATTAAAAGCCCACTCTAACAGAACATCTATTCTACTGGGGATAATCAGACAATAAATAAGATAAATCAGTAAAAAATAATAACTGCAATGAAGAAAACTAAAACAGAAGGGAAACTGGGAAGGTGGGGCAGAATATTCAATAGGTTTCACAGAACATCTGTGAGAATGTGACATTTGAATAAAGACCTAATGCAGATGAGGGAGAAAGTCATGTAGATACTTGGGGAAAAAGGAAATGGCAAGTGTCTGCTGGATCCAAAGTACATTAGGGAAACCAGTACAAATAAAATGCCAGAGCACCTGGAAATGCAGTAGATAAGATCAGAGAGGTAAAGGATGGCTAGAGAGTATACTGTATTATAAGGCTGTCAGAAAAATGTAAGCAATTTGGCTTTTATACTAAGTGAAATGAATAGGTTTTGAAAAAAATAAACCCAGAGTAATAAAAGAAATACTGAAATCATGAAATAGGAACAGAAGGTTATTTAAAAAGTAAAATTCAGAAACAAGAAAATAATTACTGAAAATTTAAAACATGAATGAAACAATAAAAACTACATGAAAAAGGAAACCATCAACAGAGTAAAGAGACAACTTACAGAATGGAAGAAGATATTTACACCTGATAAGGGGTTAATATTCAAAATATATTTAAAAAAAACCTCAATAGCAAAAACATAAGTAATTTGATTTAAAAATGGGCAAAGAACCAGCATAGACATTTCTCAAAGGAAGAAATACAAAAGACTAACAGGTATATGAAAAAATGCTCAACATCGCTGATCATCAGGCAATTGCAATTAAAACCATAATACCTGTTATAATGGCTCTTATCAAAAGACGAAGTGTTGGCAAGAATGTAGAGAAAAGGGAAGCTTTGTATACTGTTGGTAGGAATGTAAATTAATACAGCCATTTTGGTGAACAGTACAGGGGTTCCTAAAAAAACAAACAAAAATAGAATTACCATATGATCTAGCAATCCTACTTGTGGGTATGTACCCCAAAGATTTGAAATCAGTATGTTGAAGAGATGTCTGAACTGTCACATTAATTGCAATACTATTTACGATAGCCAAGATATGGAATTAACCTAAGTATACAAGAAACATACATAGTAAAATACTATTCGGTTATTAAAGAAAAAAGAACAAAATCCTTTCATTTGTGAAAACATGAACAATATGAGTCCAAAAGTTGAACTCATAGAGGCAGAAAGTAAAATGTGGTCACCAGGGGCTTGGGGAAGCAGGGGAATGAGGATGCATGGATCAAGGGATACAAGATTTCAGGTAGGAAAGAAAAACTTCAAGAGATCTTTTGTACATCTTTTGATGACTGTAGTTAAAAACAATGTATTGCATATACAAAAACTGTTGAGAGATTTTAATTACATATGCTGATTAGCTGGATTTAGCCATTCTACCATGTATACTTATTTCAAAACAACTTGTTGCATACCATAAATATATATGATTTTGTCATTAAAAAGTAATAATTATACAAATAAATGCAATTTTAAAAGTAGAACTTAAATCTGATCAATTTGAAGACATCTCCCTGAATGTAGAACTACAAAGCAAAGAGATATAATATTGGAAAGAAAAGATAAACAAACATCATTCTAGAGTCTATTACCTATGTGAAACAAACCAGTTAATAAAAAAGCACAAGAATTGAAGGACATGTGTCTTCAAATCGAAATGACCTACAGATTGCCCAGCGTAAGAAATAAAAATATATACACACTCACGTGTGTGTATATATGTGTTTATATATATATATATATGTCTACACATACACACATAAATATATCCATATATATGGAACCAACGGACAAAATGAAAACTAGTTAGGTGATACACAAAGGATCAGGCAATGGAATAGCATTAGGTGTCTTAGCAGCATATCTTGGAGCTAGAAAACAATGGAACATGTGTATTAGTGAGCACAAACTGATTTCTGTAACATGCAATTTTCAAATCCCAGTGGCTCAACAAATGAGTTTTAATTATTGCGCATGACTCAGACCTATCTGTGATAGTACTTGAGGAGCCTAGGTCTTCTCATATAGTACTTCTGCTGTCACCTATGGCCTTAGAGTTCACTAATCACAATTAGGCTGCAATTTAACGAAAGAGGGCAATTTCTGTGGAGGTTTTAAGGACCAGAGCTGGAAATTGCATACATCACTAGCGCTCAGGCAGGTGTTCCCTACTAGTAAGGAAGGTCAATAGAAAAATGAAGCAGTATATGTTTTGCCATACAACAAAGTGTATATCTTTGCCATATAATATCTTCACAACTCTAGGGAAATACGATTTCCAACCTGGGAACTAGGAACTGTAAATCAAGTCTGAAGGTAACGAGTTCAGCTATGCCAAATCTCAAACTTACCCTCCTTGTGAATTTCTCAGTAAACTTATGAAAATAATCTAGCAATGAGAAAACTCATCAAGATATAAAAATCAGAGTATTCAAGAAAGAAGAATGCAATAAGCCCTAGACTCATAAGGAAGGGAGATCTCAAGAAGACAGTGGTATGTGAGGTTTAGCGAGCAACTAGTAAATACAGGAGGACAGGCAGTTTAGGGAGGGATATATCTGAATAAGAAAATGAAATTGAAGATTGGTAAAAAGTATTTAAACTTATTGATGGAAGGTATTTTATTCCTATGGGCAAAATGTTTGGGTCTATATTAGTAATATTTTCATGAAAAACTAAGCAAACCAAACAGAGGATCAATATTAACTGTATGAGAAACAAAGACATGTAAAAAAGATGTGCAATTATGGTAAAAAAAATATGGCCTAGTTATGAATAAAAATTATGCACTCATAAAAGTTAAATGCTCAGCATTGGTATAAGCACATACATTGGTATAAAAACAGTGTGAGGGATGGAGAAGGGAATATGTATGCATGAGAAGGTGTTCAATAGAGCTTCATTCTCAAAATCTACAAACAAATCTAAGTAAAAACATATTATTTAAATACAGAGATAAATATCAGAAGAAACACTTAAAAGTGCTGAACTTTGTGACATCTGAGGAGTAGGATGTGGGTTTGTTGAGTAGGGAAGAGACCACTGGATTTTCTTAGGTGCTTTATAAAACTGTAGTTGTAGGGAGAGACATGCATCCCTTATTGCCAAGTATATGCCATCCCTGCTTTAGAGTTATATGATTTAGGATAAACACCCAAAAGAATTAATATTACAAGTAAAGTGGGGAAAAATACTTGGAAGAAAATTATTTTACTTCAGGAGATTTTATTTAAAACCGAATGAGTTAAAGTCAATACACAACTCATAAAAGCAAGGAGTGAGAAGTACTTACTTCCTTTAACAGATTACTACACTTTATTACTGGGATTACTAAACAGAGCTCAAAACCATATACAGGTTACACATACATATACCTAGAAAAATTGCAAGTAGAAACATTCACAGATGAATTATGAGGCATCAGGAGAAATGCAGCAAAGTTCAAGGAACTAGTGAAAGAGCTATGCATAGGAAAGTCAATGTAACAAGAAGGAGAACAAAGATAGTCATAATGAAGTGTTCTTAGTAGATATGGTAAAATATTTTAAAAACTTGAAAGTGAAAGTGATTTAAGGAGAGAAAGAGGAGCAAAGTAGAGCTAGAATGTCATTCCTAAAAGGCAGCAGTCACTCAGGAGAGGATTTGGTCTATTGTGAGTCTAAGTGTGACTTGTGTGTGTCAAGTTTAAAATATTTTCTTCTCTTGACGTTATATCTCAATGCAAATTTCACTAATGTTCTGTTAAAAAAAAAAAAAAACTGTGATTATCAGCCAGACTGATTTTTTTTCCAATTTATCACTACAATAGTCCTCCCTTATCCTCTAGAGATACTTTTTAAGACCCCTAGTGGATGCCTGAAATGGTGGATAGTGCTGAGCCCTATATATACTATGTTTTTGCTTATACATGCATACTTATAATAAAATGTATACATTAGGCACAGTACAAGATTGACAAAAGTAATAATAAAATAGAATTATAACAATATGCCAGCATCACTGCTTTTGTGTTTTGGAGCCACTGTTAAGTAAAATAAGAGTTATTGAAAACAGGTACTGCAATACCTCAACAGTTGAACTGATAACTGAGATGGCTACCAAATGACTGACTGGCTGGTAGCTTATACAAAGTGAATATGCTGAACGAAGGGATGATTCACATCCCGGGAGGAACAGAGCGGGATGATGTGACTATTTCACCATATTACTGAGAACGTGACTCTGTTCCTCAATTCCAAGAACTCACACCTATGTGCTTGGCCTGTGACTTTAGTTCCACCTACACTTTATTTCAATTCTCTTATCTCAATTCAGGCCTAGAAAACAAAGTGCATGAAGAGCCTGTGCTTTCAAAGATACTAGTTCATTCTTGACATCAATGTTTCAACTTGTATTAGTCCATTTTCACACTGCTATAAAGAACTCCTTGAGACTGGGTAATTTATAAAAGAAAGTGGTTTAATTGACTCACAGTTCAGCATGGCTGTGGAAACCTCAGGAAACTTACATTCATGGCAGAAGGTAAAGAGGAAACCAGGCACCTTCTTCACAAAAACGGCAGGAAGGAGAAGTGCTGGGTAAAGGAGGGAAGAACCCCTTATAAAAGCATCAGATCTCGTGAGAACTCTCTCACTACCACAAGAACAGCATGGAGAAAACCACCCCCATCATTCAATTACTTCCACCCGGTCTCTCCTTTGGCAGGTGGGGATAATGGGGATTGTAATTCAAGATGAGATTTGGATGGAGACACAAAGCCTAAGGATGTCAAGTTGGTTTCTCATTCCATGGCACAGACTTTGGCCAAGGTTCTGACCCCTCTAACCCAATCTTTTCATCCATGGGTTCTGAGATAATAACCAAGCCCTTCTTGTCTAAGTTCTGGTCCTTATTAGCCAATATTTCTTTGTCTGCCTCTGTCGCCCATTGGTAATAATATATGTTTATAGAATACAGTACATTTTTCACAGCTACTGTAAGAACATAATCACAGTGATTATGTCAAAAGATAACAATTCTTAGGAAAAAAATAGATGCGAAACATTAATTTTTACAATCAATAAAAATATCAAGGTTAGAGTGAATAAGAAATAAAGAAAACATGATGTGAATGAAAAAGACGGCTATTATATTTTATGTAATATGTGTGAAGAATGATTTATAAACTAAACTTGCAAAATAAAACTAGTGTGCTTATTAATGAACATTCTTATTAGGATGCTCAATAAATGTTTGTTGATGATGATTTAAAACAGAAAATTTTAGGAGATTGCTTAGAACCAGACAATTCCATTAAGCAACTTTAATCCTTTGTCTTTTATAAGTTAATTCTGTTTACTTGCTACCAACTTGATGTGGAATATCTTTGTGTAGAGAGTATTTTATTGCTTTATGGAACAGTAAGCCCAAACAATTGAAAGGCAGCAATTGAAATCATTGTGGAGAATATTCAATCTTGTAGCAGGGATTGTCAATGCTGCTCAAAAAAGAGATGATGTTTCAGGGTAAAACCTTACCAAAGGTCAAAATGTGGGGGAATAGAGGACAGACACAAAATCACGTCATAAGAGATTGTTGCTCAAGGGTGAGAGGTTTGGTGAATCAATGTATAAAAAATATTGAAAATCTATAGTTTCAAATGGCAGAGTGTAAGGAAAGGATTTAAAATTAGTAACAGAGGATGAAGAATGAGCTGTGAGCAATAAGGTAGTAATCAATTAAGACTCTTTAGAATAGCCACACTGATTATTTTAAAACCAGGGTTAACACTACAGTGAGGAAAATGCCAGAAAAAGTAAAATATACCATCAAGACAACAAATTAACTTTGAAATAACTAGGGAGAAAACCATGCTACATTTACAATTACTCTTTAACTCTGGCTTTGAAATGAAATGTTCAAAAGAAAGAATAGCAGATAACTGATCAAAATATAGATGAGTTGAGACTGCTAATGTAGAAGCAGAATGAAACGAGTATTTTAAAGAATAGTTTTATGTTTTTATATACTGCATTAAATAATATGATAATAAAATATGTAATCAGATACAATGAGTTAAATTATGTAAAGTGCTTTAGAAAGGAAAGTACACAATGCAAATGCAAAGCACTCTATTATCACTTCGAAGTCTTGTATTTCAAGACTCAGGTGTACACATAAAAAACCAATGCTTGCTTTTAGTAGCTTTATCTTTCTCTTTTTTTTTGTAGAGGGGGATGGTATTTAAGAGAATTAAACTGAGGGGTATAATTACAGTCCATATCTGAGTATATATTCTTGAGAAACAGTCCAAATTGGCTAAACAGAGGCAAGAACAACTTAGAAGAGAGTAAAAACCTAAAAAAGAAAAAAAAATCAGTGAACGAAAGTATGTTAGAAAGATTTGCAATATTTGATACCCACTATAGAGTTAAAATCTAAATGTATTGATTATTATAGATTATAGAATTTCCTAGAAATCTGTGGAAATAAATTTTTCAATAATTTATAATCATATACACTAATTCCATTATACAGTACCTGGATTATATACCTGGATCTCAGGTTGGACTAGAGAAAACTGTATATCATATAACAATAGGAACACATATTACTGTTCAATTATGATTGAAATTTTATATCCAAAGACCATCTTAAGTTTAGTTATTAATTCCTGTAGATTCTTTGAGATTTTCTACAGGCACAGAGTATACTTGTACGCATAACTGCAAGAGGTCTAATGTGGCTTCCTCTAAAGCCAGTGATTCCACCAGATTATGGCCCCATGCTCATGAGTTTAATCTTAGTTACCTCCCAAAGGCCCCACCATCTCCAAATACAATCACAAGGGGGTAAAGGCTTTAACATATGAATTTGAAGGGACACAATTCAGTCTGCAGCATGAGCTGAAGGAGAGAGAGAGAGAGATGATACATTCACAGATTGGTGAACCTTACAAAGTGGACAAACTAGTAAAAACTGCTTGGTCAAGAAATAAAATATTACCAAAATCCCAGAAGCTCCAATATGCCTTTTTCAGTCACAGCTAGACTGTCTATCCAAAGACAATCATTACCCCAGTATCTAACACTGTTAGTTTTGCTTGTTTTAAAAATTTGTATAATGAAATTATATAATACATATTATTTTGTGTCTAGCTTTTCTTCACTCATAGTAATAGCCTGATATTCATTCATGTTGCTGGTGTAACAATATTTAATTTATTTTCATAGCTGTATAGTAGTCCATTGTGTGAAATTGCACATTTATTTACCTATTTTATTTTTGGTGGTCAATCATTTTCCAACTTTTTTTAAACTTTCATTTTAAGTTCAGGGTTACAAATGCAGATTTGTTAAATAGGTAAACTTGAGTCATGGGTGTTGGTTGTATAGATTATTTCATCACCCAGATATTAAGTCTAGGACCTGTTAGTCTTTTTTCTTGATACTCTCCCTCCTCCCAACCTCCACCGTTCGAAAGGCCCCAGTGTATGTTATTCCCCTCTATGTGTCCACGTGTTCTCATCATTTATTTCCCACTTATAAAAGAGAGCATGCAATATTTGGTTTACTATTGCACACAATGTAACTTATGAACATTCTTGTATATATGTTTTGGGGAACAGACATATGCAGTTCTGACAAGTGTATGCATATCAGTAGAATTACCTAGAATATGCATTTTCACATTTGTAGATACCACTGCAGTTTTTCAAAATAATGCTAAATATTTAAACCCTGTCAGCAGTGTATGAGTTCCAATTATGCTACCTCTTTGTCAATATATGGTATTGTTAGTATAATTTTCGCCATTCTAGTATGTGTGGTGGTGTATCTCATTGTGATTTTAGCTTGCATTTCCCTGAAAACTGATGAAGTTAAGTACTTTTTAATGTATTTATTGCCAGCTTTCATATTTGGTTAGCTCTTTTTCATCTTTAATGGTTTTTAGAAGCTTTTTTTTTTTTTTTTTTGAGACAGTTTTGCTCTTGTTGCCCAGGTTGGAGTGCAATGGCGCGATCTCCGCTCACTGCAACCTCCTGGGTTTAAGTGATTCTCCAGCCTCAGCCTCCTGAGTAGCTGGGATTACAGGCATGTGCCACCATGCCCAGCTAATTTTGTATGTTTACTAGAGATGGGGTTTCACTATGTTGATCAGGCTGGTCTCGAACTCCTGACCTCAGGTGATCCGCCTGCCTCAGCCTCCCAAAGTGTTAGGATTACAGGCATGAGCCCCCACGCCCGGCAGAAGTGCTTTATATATTCTGCGTACATGTACTTTATCAGTTATATATGTTAAATATTCTCCTGCCCTGTGACTTATTTTTCACTCTGTATATTAAAATAGCATATTTTAATAAACATGATATCTTAATTTTATTACACATAAATTATCAATATTTTCCTTTATGATTCGGAAAAACTGTTTTCTGTTTAATAAATATTTACATATACCAGGGTCAAAACTCTTCTATATGTCATTTTCTAAAAACTTTATGCTTCATCTTTTATACATTATTCTGTAATCCACATGGAATTGATTTTCCTCCTGATGTGAGGAAGAGTTAACATTTATTGTTTTCCCAAAAAGATGTCTCAGTGACCCAACATCATTTATTGAATAGACAGTTGCTTTCCTATCACTTGAAGGCATCACCTTGTTATCAGTCCAGTGTCTTTATACTTGTCGGTCTATTTCTAGACACCCTATTCTATGACAGTGGCCATTTATCTATGCTTCCATTAAGGGTCCCCTCATTTTTTAAACTACGGTGGCTTTACACCAATTCCTAATATCTCATAGTGTAAATCTTAAAATTTTGTTCTACTTCAAGCATGTCTAATGTGTCTTGATTCTCCTCTGGCTGTTTGAACTTCTGTATACATTTTGGAATCTTATCAGTCTCTGTAAAACAAAACTTTTGGAATTTTTATTGGGATTACATTGACTCTCTGGATCAATTTGGGGAAAACTGACATTTTCTTTCATGGGCATAATATGCCCTTCTTTATATTTAGGCTTTCTTTAATCTCTCAAAAATACTTTGTAGTTTTTTGTGTGGAGAGTTTGTATAAATTTTGTGAGATTTATTCTTATTCAATGACATTTGGTGCTCTTGCAATTAATAATAATTTTCTCGATTTTACTTTATAACTGTTCATTGTTGGTATATAGACATAAAATTAATTTTATTTACTAATTTTATATTTAAAGACCATGTTAAATTTAGATATTAATTCTAATTGATTCTTTGGAATTTTCTACATGCTTTCAACATTATCTTAAGAAGACATTTTTATTTCTTCATTTTGAATTCCTATACCATTCTTTTTCGTGATATGTTGCACTGACTACATCTCAAGTACATATTTGAATTGAAGTGATGATGGTGGATATATTTATCTCATTCTTGATTTAGATGGAAAGCTTACTGTAATTTTTTGTATGCTCCTAAAGAAAATTTCTACTTCTAGTTTACTAATAGTTTCATGGTAGCTGTCTTTCTCTGCATCTTTTGAGATAAACACATGATATTTCTCTTTTGCTCTGTTAGTCTGATGCACTACGTTGATGGGTTAACAATTGTCCAACTTTGCATTCACATAAACAAAAATCCTAGTTGGTTTTTTTAAGAACTTTTTTTAAAAAAACTCTTTTTAAGAATTTTGTTTAAAGAGATTGGTATATACATTTTTCCCCATTCTTATAAAAGATTGTTGACTTTATAAAATAAATTGGGGATTGCTCCTTCTTTGCTTTTCTTTGGAATATTTCATATAGGATCACATTACTTTTTCTGAATGATTTGTAGAATTCATTGTTGAATGGAACATATTCTATAGCTTTAATAGGAAGAAGGTTCTCATTTAGAGATCTGACAAATTTAACAGATATAGGGCCATCGCTTTTCTTTTGTAGATCTTGTGTCAGTTTTAATATATTGTGAAGACCTTTTATTACTGGAAAATATGTGAATTTCATATAAATTTTTCATTTTTTGAGTAAGTTGTTTTCAACATATTCTTATTATTATTACAAATCTTTAGTTAGAATCTTAGTTTTAATATCTATATAGGCTTAGTGGTGTGTTCTTTATCATTCATGATAGGCTAGTTTGTTCCCTTTCCCCTCCTCCTTTCTGGTCAGGCTAAACAGGTTTATCAGTTTTATTGATATTTCATAGAACCAATTTAGACTTTCCTCATCTCTGTGTTGTTTTCCTTATTAATTTTTAGTGTTATCTTTATTTCCTCCTACTAACTTCTTGAGATGAATAATTTTAGTAGCCTCTTGGTAATATAAGTAGTGTTTTTAAAATATGATCATTTTATAATTATAAAATGTGCCATATGCTTTTACCAAGTATGCTCTTTATTTGCATCTCACTAGTTTTGATATGCCATTTTTTATATTCAATCAGCTCAAACTATTTTCTAATTTACATTTTAACTTCATTGGCCCATGGGTTATGTACAAGTTTGTTGCTTAATTTCAAAATATTTGTACATTTTATTATTGATTTTAATGTTAATTCTACTATGGATAGGGCACATTATGTATGATTTCCTATTTTGATTATTTTTGAGACTTGCTTTATTGCACAATGTATATTACATTTTGATAAACACCCCATAAGCCCTTGAAAACAATATATATTTTGTATATTATGTGGTTGAGTGAGTTTGACAGAAAGATAGCTCGAAGGATGGATGAATGGGTGGACAAACAGATAGCAGACATCAATTAAGTAGTTTTTAATTGTGTGGTTCAAACATTCACATCCTTATTTATGGATAGACAGGTTTGTTCTGTCAGTTAATGAAAGAAGTGTTAAAATACTTATTTATAAATATCCCCTTTTCCTTCTACCAGTTTTAGCTTTATGTACATGGAGCTATGCTAGTAGGTGCATAAAAATGTATAACTATTATTTCCTCTTCCAGTTTTTCTTCTTAATAATTATGAAATATCCCTTTTTATATTAACTGATGCTTTTTTATTTTAAAATAAATTCCACTAGTTTTCTTCTGGTGTTTATGTGATATGCTTTTTTAAATATTTTTTCTTTCAAAATTTCTATGTACTTATATTCATATAGTATATAACACACATATTTACATTTGTATATCTTGTATTTGTTTACTTATTTATAGTAATTTAAGTGGTATAGAAAATTTCCCTTTCTTTTATTTTGATAATCTGGGTTTTTAGAGCAAGGATTGGGATTTTTTTAAATAAAAGGCCAGATTATCTTTTATTTTGTGGGTCACATCTATTATGTGTCACAGCCACTCAACTCTGCCATTGTAGTTCAAAAGCAGCCACAGACAGAAATAAATGAGTGTGACTGTGTTTCAATAAAACTTTATCCATATTTTTAAAAAACAGATTAAAGCTATAGTTTCCCAAACCTTTCAAAAGTATTAATCTATACTAATTGCATTAGTTTTTATTTTGAGGTTTAAATCTGCCATCTTCTTATTTGTTTTTGTTGATTCTGCTTATTATATATTTCTTTTTCTCTTTTCTTTTTTGATTAAGCATTTTTTATCATCTAGTTTTAGCACTATACATTCTTTTTGAAATCTTTAAATTATTTTTTAAAAATTATACATCTTCATGATGTTCTAGGATTTTAAGTAAATTAGTTCTCTGTTACTTTCTGGAGGATCTTAGAATGCTCTTTATTCACTTCCTGCCTCTTCCTGCCTCCTACCTTGTAAACAAATGCACCCAGGGACCCAACCTCTAAAATATAGCAATTTGGAAGTAGACTATTAAAAAGCTCTACAAATTATTGTGATGCACGTTCTTACTCAAGAAATACTGCTTTAGCCATTGAAGGATGATATTACTTTTATGTGTTTTTTCTTCATAGGTCATTATTATTTTTATGTCTTCATAATTCATATTTAATCAACTATTATTTTATCCCTTATCTTTTCTCTACATTACTTTATAAAGTTCCATGCTTTCATACAGGAAAAATTTTAGTTGGCTTACATAACTTCCTTTAGTTTTGGTGCAAGTAACTGGAAGGGTGAGGGAAGAAGTGGCATAGGATATTGATAAATTTTATTTTTATTTTAATTGAAAAATGAAACTCAAAAAAATGAAAATCATGGAACCTTCCATTTTCTTTTTTATCTATACCTCTAACATTCTGGTTAATGATGGCTTCAATTTTTTTTTTTAAATTTTGCTCAAATTTTATACTTTTTTGTGGTAAAGTTGATCTGCATCAAGCAAATATGGCATAACCCAAGTAATTTTTTTTTGTTTTTGTTTTTCCTTTGTATTTCCATATCATCTATTTTTGCCCATTAAATGCTGATGGAGAAAAGGAGATTGACAACAGTATATTCTCTCGTATATTCTAAAAACACTAAAATTAGTGGAAGTAACATGCATTGTAGGTTATTTTTTTGCTGATTTTTTGATAGTAGGATCCTGGCTTCCTATTTATGTTCAGGTCTTGTAGTTTTTATGTAAGCTCTCCTGATTTTCTCCCATTATACTCTTTTAAATTGATATGCTTTAAAGTTTTCTACCAGAGTCACACTCATCCAAACACATAGGCACTTTGACTATATATAGTCTTAATGGGTTATTAGATTGCTTATTTGGCCACTTAGTCATAATTTCAAATGCCTGTAACTCCATTTTGCAAAGCAGATCAAATTGTTTCAACCATGATTTATCAGCGTAAGTTCATATATTCTGCTAGGAAGTCTTTAAATTACAAAACATTAAGAAATAAGTCTTTTCTTCATCTCATGTTTTCTATAAATTATCTTGATTTTTAAAAATTTAATATAAACATTTTATAACTAAGATTCTTGTTTTCTAGCCATGCTGTTTTTATTTTACTTGATAATTGCAAAATATGTCATATAAATTTCTTTTGTGTAAAATAAAAATAGTAATTTTTTTCATAATTTTTCTTTCATTAAATACAGGTTTAGAGTCATTTATTCTCAATTTCATCTAATAAAATACAATAAAAATAGGACATTACACTAATCTTTCATATGAATATTCCAAAGTCCTTTACCATGCTTCTATAGGAAATATATAGAAGCACAGGTAAAGTGATTTAACTTTCTTAGGACTGTGTAGGCCAAGCAACATAATACAGTTTAATTTGCATATCAGTCAGCTCATTCATTAATCAATGTGCACTGTGTCCCATGTTGGTTAAGACAGTGGCTCTTAACCAGAAGAAAGCACCAAATTTTCTTGGGATGGCTTTTAAACCAGTACACCCAGGGACTTAAACGCTAAGATACCTTGTAAACAAATGCACCCAGGGACCCAACCTCTAAAATATAGCAATTTGGAAGTAGACTATTAAAAAGCTCTACAAATTATTGTGATGCACGTTCTTACTCAAGAAATACTGCTTTAGCCATTGAAGGATAAAAAGGAAACAGACTTTGACCCAACAAAATTGAAAAAAACAAATATTTTAAAAATATATAAAATAATATGTAATAAAATGTGAAATTTTCTGGTTCTATGTGGGATAGAAATACTTCATTAGAAAGATTAGACTTAATCTGTACTTTTAAAAATAGGTTGGAGTCAGGCGTGGTGGCTCACACCTGTAATCCCAGCACTTTGGGAGGCTGAAATGGGCGGATCATTTGAGGTCTGGAGTTGGAGACCAGCCTGAATAACATGATGAAACCCCGTTTCTACTAAAAAAAAAAAAAAAAAAAAAAAAAAAAATGCCCGGCGTGGTGGCACATGCCTATAGTCCCAGCTACACCAGAGGCTGAGACAGGAGAATCGCTTGAACCCCGGAGGCGGAGGGTTGCAGCGAGCCAAGATCACACCACTGCACTCCAACTTGGGCGACAGAGTGAGACTCTGTCTCAGGAAAAAAAAAAAGGAGTATGCTGGCTTTTCAGAGCTGGCAGATATATGTGGAAAGAGAAAAACTATATAATACGAGCAAGAGCACAGAGGCAAACATAATTATTGTGTGGGAATCAGCAAAGAACAAACTGGTCACCTGAAAGTACGTTCCATGACTCTAGAAATGGTTTCTGCCTTACTGACTGCTTTATATACGTTACTATTACCTGTCCAACAAATGCGAATAAATGAATAAACCAATCAATCCGTCAATAATGAGCATGGCATGTTCTTACAATAGAGTGGTGGGAAATAGGTATATACACATTTAGAACAAAATCAAATTATGGAAGATTTTAAGAGCCAGTAAAGAAGGTAAGGCAGGGACCCCTAAAATGAAGAGAATATTTGAGCTAGATTCATGAGGGGATCGTAACAACGTTCATTAGAGAGGTTCTGCATTTGAAAGAAGAGAAGCCAGTTGAAAATGTGTTTCAGTAATACAGGTATGTAATAATCAAGGTTTTACATTATTTCCATAAAATTATGCATAGTGCTAAAAATAATCCCTAATAGGAGAGTTCAAATATTATATAACTTTTTGACTCTTCATGTTTAATACAGCATTTTAGCTAATTTGATGATTTGTTGTCCTCAAGTTGCCCTTGTTTTTATTTCCTTTTCTACTGTCTTCTTCATTGTCTCATCTCTCTTCCTTTACTCTTGAACTTTTATATTTTCTCTGTCAATGTAGCTTAAAAATTAAATACTAGAAAATTCTAGTTGCTGAGATTGTGATTATAATTGGTTACATTCTAGTTGCACAACTTCAATAAGCTTAATTTGGACTTTAATAATATTTTATAATTGATTTACCCTAGAATAATGTTAGAAGAATAAAAATGAAACTTAACAAAAAGTTGTTTTTGATCAGCACGAGACTTTAATATTCTTAGATATTGTCTTGGTATATAATGTTTATATTATAGTTAAAGTAGTGTCAGTAAATGCCAGAAATTTATCATCTGTTATTTGAAAGTTAAAAAAAAAAAAGCCTAGACAATATTTCACAACTTTGCTCATATTTTATAGACTGTTACTTTCTTCACTCATGCCTTATTAACTTCCCATTAAAACTCTTAGGAATATGATTTAATATACATCTGTAGAAATACAGGTATTCCACAAGTTAAGAATATGTGAAGTAATGATCAGGCAGTTATACAGCATCTGACAGTATGTAGAATTAAAGCTGATTCGGAAGCCAAAACACATAATTAGAAGAATTGCTGGGATTACAAAAAATAGGAAAGAAATCTAAGCCACAGATTAGCTTCAGTCCCACAATTACCTGAAACAAGACTGATGAAATTATGAGGAGAAAATAAAATATAAATCCATTTTCATGGATAATTTGATATTCAAAGTAGTCACTTTCACTCTTTCAGGCCATTGGGAGAATGATGCAACCAATTTAATGAATTACCACCCACGTTAACAGCCTAAAGGGGTGGGGGAGGATACATTTCCTCTGTTTCATATTACCAGGAAGTTTTAGCTACAATGAAAATCTATGTAGCAGGAGAACAGAAAACATATTTTTATGGTTTAGGTAGGCTGGAAGCAACAAGAACTTTTTCTGAAGAAAGCAAGAAAAAAATATTGATGCCATATGCAGAAATTATTGCTGGATTTTAATGGGCTGAGATAGCCTTAGGAAGGAGAAAAAAATGACTATTAACTGTTTCTAATGGTTCAAAACAACAGCTACCGCTATAAAAATTTGTACTCTACCAGTGCTCACTAAATACGCTCCTCACCATCACCACTCCCCATCATGCTTGTGTTGACAACATCCATGAATTAAACAATTGACCTTTTAAAAAACCCATGGTTACTTGGAAGCTGAGGTTTCTGTCTTACTATGCCAATGTTCCTAGTTTTGGATGAGATGAAGAAAAATACAGTTGTGCATATAAAAGCTACGTTCGCTTGAATGTTTGCATATTTACATTTGAGTGCCGGCATCTATCAAGGATGCAAACCAAAGAGAAGCAAGAAGAGTATTTAAATCACGCGTGGATCTTAGAGACAGAGAGAGACATCTACTGGTCCATTTACTACCAATCCCAAGCGCCTCCCCCTCCACTGTAATTAACGTAACATTTTCTCTCTTTACAGCTGACAGCCAAGAGCATAATTAGAGTCTAATAAAACACGGAAAAGTCACAAATGCAAAGTGGAATAAACAGTAAACACTGAGCGAAGTGAAGATCCCGGAGTGTGATGGCTGGGTAATGTCTTAGATAAACTGTGTGCACATTGACACTGTCACGCTCTCGGCAGCCCCAAGTGTGCTGGTAGCCTGGTGCAGACAGACAGCTCGAATTAATCCCAAGAGGAGCGCATGACAGGCGAGTGAAGCAGACAATTAGAATGAAGGAGGAAATTGGAAATGGCAAAGGTGTGAACATATGTCAAATTACAACTAAATGATAAATTACAATTCTGTCATTGGAATAAGCGGTAATTAAGAAAGATTTCAGCTATCCTTCCTGAAAAAAAATAAGAGAGAACCGCGTTTTTTTCCCCCCAGTTTAGATTTGTTTGCTGAATTGTTTCCATCCGTCTCACACATGGTGCTATATCTTCCTGACTTTGGAGCTGCATTATTTGTGTACATTAAGGATAATTCTTTTCTTTCCTCTTCTCCATTTTCCAGACTGGCAGAATAATAGTGTCAAAATGAACAGGAAGCTGATAGTATTTGATATAAAAACCTGCACTGAGATTAAAAAAAAAAAAAAAAAAAAAAGAGAGAGGTTTGCTGCTGAAGCTGCTGTGGCACTCTAATTATTTTAAACAAGCCCTGCACAGTCCAGCTGACAATTAGGAAAGTCTGCTCTATGGCTTGGGGGATTCATATGAAACTTCATAATCACTGTATACACGTCCTTTTCGTTTAGACAGTAATGAATGTGGGTGGGGTTTCTTGGCAGTTTTTGGCCACTTAACCACAATTTAAAACAGCTGTGTAATTATCATGAGTTTTTGAATCCAACATCGAATTCCAATTTAGAGTTTGTAACACCTGTGGTTTGTTACAACCACTAGGACCAAGGCAGGGGATGATAGAAGCAAAAGTGCAGTGCTGGCAAAAGCAGCCCTGGAGACGGCATGTTGCTGTCCCACGGGGCTGCTGCATGCCAAGACACAGACGAGGCAGGAATCTTCACAGTGGCAAATCTCACATGTAAACATAAGGTGCTGTGTGCAGGAAGGTTTTCTTCAGCAAAGTCAAGACAGGATATACTGGTCTTGAATTCTTTAAGAAAGTGGACATTTCTGACATATAACTGTTGCAAACTCTATTTTTAAAAAAAGTAAAAAAAAAAAAAAAAAAAAGCCAATGAAAGGGCTATACAGGTTCTGTACCCAAGATGATGTTTTGATTATTTAGCACATTTCAAAAGCGATAGAATTATTATTTGGTTAATACTTCATCATTAATTTTATAAATGCAACAACAACAGTAGTAATAAAAATTTATGTGAGGACTTAGACTGAAATAAAATTTTTTGATAGGTAAGCAAAACATCCACCACATATCATTTTAGTATTTACAAGATAAGCTAACTAAATATTCTTTGCATTATATAATTTTGCAAGTGTATGTAACATTAAACAGCTATAGTTCAACCTTTACAGAATAGTGACTAAATGCAAATATATAGTATTAAAAAAAAGATTGAAATAGTGAAAGCTTATCTTAGAGCATATGCAAATATTTACATCTTTTTTTTTTCACCCTTCCTCTGGGGCAAAAAGGAGGCAAATATCTAAAAAACTAAATAAAATTCTCTAACAGAGAGGTCAGAAGCTCCAATGATCTTCTGGGATAAATCAATTTCTAGCAGCTGTGGCCAGATAGTGTAGTTCAAGGCCTTGAAAGCTTAATTGGGGAAGCATGTTAAAAGTTAAAGGGCCAGAGTCATGTTAATTACATGAGGTTTTCGTTGTAGAAAATCTGCCCAGCACAATGCCACCCTCCCCCTTCCGTAGATAAGGGTATGCTTCACCACATTTCTGTAATTTGACAAGGTTTATTTTAAAAGCAATATATTTAGAGTCATCTGTATGCTTCACAAGTAACAGAGCCTAATGTGTTCATTCATTGAATTCTTAGTACAATTTGGGTTAAGAAGCCACTGACAATGCATGCCAGAACTTTAGAAAGATCCAAATATGGAATAAATTGCAATCTGAGTTTCAAATCTTTCTTCTTTGGGGAAGTAAGGAGTGAGAAGGAAAAAGGCGGAATGATAATTGTTGTTCCAATACTGTTTACACGCAGAAATAGAAGTTCTCTTATGGAAACTTGGATATAGGAGAGTAGCCTTAAAAAATCTTGGAATTTTACTTCAAATGGAGAAAAATATTCGTAAAATGTAATCTGACAGAATAATTATTATATATTTGTTAACTATAACAAAGTAAATAGTAGTCTATATAATAAAAGTTACATGTGGAATAGTGTCAATCTTCAGATTTTACACGTTGTATATAGAGAGAAAGGCAAATCCAGAAGGAGCATTAGAAATCATTTTTCCAATCATATAATGTTCCTCATTCAATTTATTATCATAATACAATCAGTATGTGTCTATTAAAATTAAAGAGGTTAAATAGCCTTCTTCAAAGTTAATGGCAAAGTATTAACTCCCTTCACAAAATAATACTGGTGGGTGTAAAGTTGATTTCTGTAAGTTATGTGTTTTAATAGCAAGTTAAATCCTGTATTTGCCACATCTGTTAACTTTCCAAAGAGCAGCCTCTGTTTTAAACACCACAGGGGTGTAGAAATAATTTTGTTAAAAAGAAACGTTGTTATACTACGTGTTCTCTTAATAAAGACTTTGGATATAAATGTAATATCAGAGACCACCTTTTCTTTTAAAGATTCTTGACCTTTAATATATGTGAGATTTGGATGGACTCCCCAGAAATCTTCATTCTGGACAAACATTCTAGGTAGCTTTCATGTAGATTGAGGCTCTACCCCAAGCTCCCACTGGGCTGAGACCCAAAATAGTTGTGAATACTAGAGCAGGATAACTAGGAATAGAAACCAGTCTTCTCACTTTCTGTCAAGTTTTCTGCGTGTAAAAATTATATGCTTGATCAGATTACTGATATATGCTTTATAGTGGACATACTATGTTTCTGATTTATATTTTCAATTACCTTCTTAAAATAATTAAAATTTGATAATCACGATTATTCTAAGTACATTATTTCCAATGTAGATTTCAATGTCAGGGCTTTTACAACTAGAGACACATATGAAGAGTGACAAGCAAAGCACTAACTGATTTTAGTATATATGGAATACTGAAGAATAGGAAAATATGAAATTGTATAGAGAAATATTAAGAATTAGATCAAAAGTATCCATAGTCTATAATGTAGTCATTCAAATGTATAGTTTTCTTTAAATATTAAACCCTTTTACTGTTTAAACTCTCCTTATATAGTTGTTGGCACAGTTGCATACTTAATAGTTATATATTCAGGTAATGACATTTCAGATATATAAATTCACTCAATATATTCTGAATGCTATGTTGAAACATTATTGAGTGGTCAACAGTCAATGACCTAAACTTGATGAAATATTCCACAAGTCTAATCTCAGCAGAAATGAATGGAGCCTTATTGAAAAATTTAAGAATGCTTTGTAAAGCATTGATGTATATCCACTTCCAGTCTTAACAAAATGGTACTGAACTTGCCCTCTCACCAAAAAAAAAAAAAAAAAAAAAAAAAACTTTAAAAACTAGAAAAAAAATATAAACAATAGGTAATGTAAGACTGTGAACTTTGAGGTAATTACTGCAATCTCATGAGCTTCTGACTGGGAATATTTATTGCTCTGGTGCACAGGGAGGTGAAGCCCAAACTGAGTAACAATTTTGTTGCACTGAGGAGGCAGGGATGAGAATTCAAATCAGCAAAAATGTCTAGAATGTTTGAGCAGAATACTGGATAAGAAGGAGCAGCATAGAGTTAGAAAACGGAAGTCTGCATAGGGATGCAAAACATGGGCCTTGGCTAAGAGCTGGCCTGGATATAGAGAGATGAAACTCCACAGTGTCTATAGGTAATCATTTGATGTTTGGCTGACTGCTGAATGGGACACCAGAAGTTACAGTCAGCCTAAGAGTCTTTGCTGAACAACTTGGCTATTTAGTAGAGATATGGAAAGCCCATACTTTGGGTGTAAGAAAAACACCTAGAGCAATACTCAAAACTGACATAGAGCCATCAAAATACGAATTAAACAAACAAAAAAAATGTACAGGAAAAAATGTATTTTCCAGTTTATCTACTGCCTGCCATAATAAAACCTAACACCACTTACCAAAAAATAAAAAATAGAAAAGGCATACTCTAGAGAAAAGTTGAGTACATTACACCACATAGGCAAACCACCAGTTTTTGTAAATAAAGTTTTATTAGAACATAGCCATATCTGTTTCTTTAATTATTTTTTGTTGCTTATTTCCCATTATAACAGCAGAGTTAGGTAGTTATTGCAGAGAGCATCTAACATACAACCTTAATCTATGTTTTAAACATAGAGCTAGGCTCACTACAATGCATTACCACAATATCTAACGTACAATAAAAACGTTACTAGACAGGAAAATGAAAAAGAATGTGTCTAAAACTAACAACAACAAAAAAAGTATTCTGTAGAAATGAAGCCTGAAATGACCCAAAGGTTGAATTAGTTTTCAGGAACTTATAAACGATGTTTATACATATGTACAAAAGTTTGAAGAAAAAGACCATTACAATGAATCTCAGCAGATAAATGGAAACTATTTTTAAAAGAGCTCATTGACAATTATCAAACTAAAAACACAATATTTGAAGTGACATATCAACTGGGTGACTTAACAGAAGATGAAAGCCTGAAGAATTACTGAGCTTAAAAACACATGAATAGAAATTCATCAATATGGAAAAAAGGCAGAAAATAGATTGAAAAATATTTAAGAGAACTTGAAGGAACAGTGGGACAAGATCAAGCAATCTAACATACTTGTAATTCAAGTAGCAGAGGGAGAGGATAAAGTAGAACAGGAAATATATTTAAAACATATAAAATATAATGGTTGAAAAATTTCCAAATTTGGGAAAAAAGAAAGAAAACCTCAACTGGCAGATCAAAGAACTTGTATAAAACCTAAACAAGATAAATGCCTAGACAAGCACACTTAAGAAAATTATAGTAAAACAAATAGAAGCTGAAGGAAAATAATAAAAGCAGTCATAAAAAAAAGACAAATTATGCAATGGATAACAATAGTGCTAATAATAGCAGACATTTTCCTAGAGACAATAGAGGCTAGAAGGCAATGACCAAACAGCTTTAAAGTATTAAAATTAAAAATATCTTTCAGGTCATATTTTATATGCAGCAAAATGTCCTTCAAAAAATAAGGCCAAATTCTCACATAAACAAAAGCTAAGAACACTAGTCACCAGTACAGCTACAGTATAAAAAAATAAAGACAATTATTCAATTTAAAGGGAAGCCACACTAAATGAAACTTTGATCTACAGGAAGAAATAATAAATACTGGGAATAGTAAATATATGAAGAATATAAAATATTACCTTTTGTGTCTTAATTTAACTCAAAAACAATAAATTATTTAATGTAAAAATAACATTGCACTTTGGTATTAATGAAATCTATAGATGTATTATTTAGTTTTCATAAAATATGTGGAGCTATGTAGCTAAAAGTTAGAGGATAAATAGAATCAAAATGCATACCATAATAGAATATGTGGTGAAATATAATAAAATGTTCTTAGCACTAAAAAAACTGTGCTAAATTAAGGATTTTTATTTCCAGGAAAAATATAAAATGATAATACTAAGATAAAAGACAATAGAGAAATTAAAACAGAATACTAAAAAATTGTACTAACCAAAACAGGCAGTAAGTGAAAAATTGAAAAAAAAAAAATCAGATGGACAACTAGAAAATAAATAGCAAGGTGATAAACCTAATCCAAACAAATGAACAATTATATTAAAGATAAATGGACTACATTCTACAATTAAAAGGTTTGTCAAGGTATTTTGAAAGACCCAACTATATGCTCTGTACAAGTAATGTATCAAATACAAATACACAGATAGGTTGAAAGTAAAATTGTGGAAACATATAAACTGTGCAAATAGTATACACCAGAAAAATAAGAGTTGGTATATTAATGCCACGTAAAGTAGACTATAGGACAAAAAGTATTACCAGGGGTGAATAGGAAACATTTCATTAAAAGTTCAACCCATGAGAAAGAATCTAACATTTCTATCTGTATATGAACTCAGTAACAATGCTTCAAAATGCCTGAAGGGAAAAAAATTACAGAATTAAATGGAGAAATAGGCAAATCCACAAACACAGTTGGAGGTTTTAACACCACTGTCTTTGTAATTGATTAAAAAAGTAAGCAACATCATTAACAATATTGGAGATTTGAACAACAATACCAACAATTTGAATTAATTAATCTTTCTGAAACATTACAGCCTATAAATTCAGAATATGTATATTTTTAAGTGCACATGGAATGCTCTACATGATAGACCACATACTGGCTCATAAAACAGCAACAACAAATTTCAACACAAATAGATCTTATGGAATATGTTTTATTTCCCTAGAAAACCCCCAATATTTGGAGATTAAGCCACATACTAATAAATAAAAGAAGTAATCAGAAAAACAAATTGAAATTTTGAATACTCACCACAAGATCAAAAACAAGGCAAGGATTTTTGCTTCTGCCATTTCCATTCAAAATTGCAATGGATATCCTAGCCAGTGCAACAAGGCAAGAAAATGAAATAAAAGGCAAAAAGGCATAAATGTTGGGAAGATAAGTTAAACTCTTTTTATCCACATAGAGCATGATTATTTTAGAAAAAAAAATTACGTTAGCATTGTAGAAAATGCTAACACATAAAACAATACCAAAACAAACAAGTAAATTTTACAAGATTTGAAGTATAAGAGCAATGTTTAAAAATTAATTACTTTTGAATTCTTACTGGTGACTGGGGTGGAAGTCAATAAACTGCTGATGATTTTGGTCTATTCTACCATATGCATGTGGTACTATTCTTTTCCAATCGTTAGCAAGACTGTAGCTATTATAAATATAGCAGTAAGACATTTTACACAGTGATCATCATCGTACCTTTGAGTTTAAGTAGAATATTATTTTAATTAATATAGTATCATTAAAAAATAAGAAACCCATATCTGCATCCTAGCCAGTATCACTTTCTTGTTTAACTTAGCTGATGTGCATATAAAGAAAGTCATCACATGTGATTTATAAGATATCTTGTTTGCCAAGAAAATTATTTGCAGCACCCTTATAAAAATGAATTTACAAATGACAAATCTTTTGATTAATATTTCACTTTTGTCTTTTTGCTAGGATACAGAGAATACTATCAACTGATAATTAAACGAAGGTAAATAATATGGTAATGAGAGAGAAATAAATATAAATACTAGAGAGAGAGAGAGGGAGAAAAGGTAGGGAGATATTTAAAAATTGTTAAGGCTTGGTTTTAAAATATTTGTAGTTAGGTCATATAAATTATACAAAAAAAAAAATTAGCCAGGTGTAGTGGTGGGCACCTGTAGTCCCAGCTACTTGGGAGGATGAGACAGGAGAATGATGTGAACCCAGGAGGCAGAGCTTGCAGTGAGCGGAGATCGCACCACTGCACTTCACCAGCCTGGGCGACAGAGCGAGACTCCGTCTCAAAAAAAAAAAAAAAAAAAAAAAAAAAAAAAGAATTGTAATAAATAGAGAAGTGGTATTAGCTGGTTTATGCAGACCTCCTTCGTTATTATAGCATTAAACTGACTGCTGTGCCATGAATTGCTAATAATTGTCAATATCATTTTGCCAAACTGACTTAGCAATAGTTATTTATGAAGCCATTTCACAGAGATTCAAGAATTATATCCATACCAACTGACTAGAACCTAAATACTTTATAGCCTCCACTGTACATATTATAGCAGTGTACATATTATAACAGTTGAGAAGTATGCTTGCCACTTTCCTCTCAGAAACAATCCAAATAATTCTAGCACTAGCCTGTAAAACACAAATATTGGAAAAATATTTGTTAAAGTATAATAATAATCTTTGTGAAAGATAAAGAGGCATCACAGAAGTACAGCAGGGACTATATTAGTATTTTTCCAGAATAGTTGTAGAAGTTTTAAAAAATGCATATTTCAAACACCCTAAAAATCAGTACTGTTTAATATTACCAAACATATAATTTAAATTATATCTACAAATAAAAGTGCGAGAAAGAATACATAATTTAACAATGCAGTGAATTTTTCCACTTTATGAGGTTTGGATTACATTATAGCAATTTTTACATTTCCTTGAGCTTCCAATAAAAATATACATTCACGTATTTTTCTATATATTTATTAATTTATTTTTTTCTTTTTTTTTAAGAGTAAAGTTAATTCTAGAGCAGTTTTAGGTTCACACAAAATTAAATGGAAGATCCATAGATTTCTCATATATTCCTTGCCCCCATGCCTGTACAGCTCCCCCTATTATCAACATCTTACCACAGAGTGATGCATTTATTACTCTTTATATACCTATATTGACAAGTAAGGTGTATTCGTTTATTGTACATTCTTTGGGTTTGAATAAATTTATTATCACATGCATTCATTATTATAATGTCATATAGAATAGTTTCACTGTCCTAGAAATTATCTGTGCTCTATGTATTTATCCCTCCCTTTTCCCTAACCCCTGGCCACCACTATTTGTTTTACTGTCTCTAGAGTTTTGCCTTTTCTAGAATGTCACATAATTGAAATCATACAATAAGTTGCCATTTCAGATTGGCTGCTTTTACTTACTCTTATGCACTGAAGTTTCTTCTGTATCTTTTCAAGGCTTGATACCTCATTTCTTTTTAGCACTGAATAATATTCCGTTGTCTGGATGTCTAGAGGTACCAAAGCTTATGTATTCATTCACATACTATAGGACAACTTTGTTGCTCCCGAGTTTTGAGAACTGTGAATAAAGCTCCTGTAAACATCCATGTACAGGTTTCTTGTATGTGTGGACATGAGATTTTAAGTCCTTTATGTAAATACTATGAAGCAAAATTGCTAGATGGTACGGTAAGAGTATGTATAGTGTGGCAAGAGACTGCCAAACTGCCTTCCACGGTGGCTGAAACCATTTTACATTCTCAACAGGAATGAATGAGAATTGTTCGTGTACCACCAGATCCTTGCCAGCATTTTGTGTTGTTAATGTTCTGAATTTCAGCTATTCTAATTATTGTGTAGTGGTATCTCAATTTTTTTCAACGTGCATTTCCTTGGTGACATATGATGTGGATCATCTTTTCATATGCTTGTTTGCCATCTAAAGGTCCTCTTTGGTGAGAGTTCTGTGTCTTTGACCCATTTTTTAAAATCAGGTTGTTTGTTTTCTTACTGTTGGGATTTAAGAGTTTGTTAAGTGATTATCACAAGGTTTTAGGATACAAGGGTAATATATAAAAGTTTGTATATACCAACAATGAACAAGTGGAATTGGACATTGAAAACACAGTACCATTTGTGCAACATGTATATGAATCTATAGATCAATGCTGGAAGAATTTAAATATTGACAATATTGAGCCTTCCTATCTATAAACATAAAATAGTTTTTCTTAGTTCTTATAACTAGGAACTAAGAATCAGTAGTTCTTAGAACCATTTTCTTAGTTCTTTGGTTTTCTCTCAACAAAGTTTTATACTTTTCTTCGTATATGTATTTTCCTGATTCTTTCTACTTTTCAGTCTGAGGAGTTTCCAGAGACACATATTCGAACTCATTGATTTTTTTCTTTGGCCATGACAAGTCTACTATTTATAAGCCCATCCAAGGTATTGTTTATTTCATTACAGTGTGGCTTATTTCTACCATTTCCTTTTGATTCTTTCTTAGAATTGCCATCTGTCTGCACGAAGCCTCGGCACTGTAAAAACATCCAGAAAATAAGTCTATTAACTGTACTCAGTCTACACTGAAGTTGAGGGAACCCCACATGCAGAAATAAGGAAGAACAAACACAAGAACTCCAGTAATTCAAATGGCCAGAGTATCATATGTCCTCCAGACAACTCCACCAGTTTTCCAGCAAGAGTTCTTAACCAGGCTGAACTGGCTGAAATGACAGAAATAGTTGTTTTAAATTTCCAGGTTGATAAAGTCCAAAATCTCTGCCATATCTGAGTCTGATTCTAAAGTTTATTTGGTCTCTTCTATGATTTTTTTTACTATGCCATGTAATTTTTTGCTGAAAGCCAGACTTTATACTGGGTAAAAGGACTGAACTACATAGGACTTAAATGTTATACTTCATATTTATGCAGCTAAGTTGGGTTATATACACTGTTTGCTGTAGCTATCGTGTCAGAGGCTAATATTTCTTCTAGTGGCCTTGTTTTTGTTTCCCCTGTTGCCTGTGGATTTTCCTAAAGACTCCTTCTTAAATAGGGTCTGACGCTTGAAGTTCTTTCAGCAATAATCCTCCATTAATATACAGGAGCTTGACTGAGGTGGTGGTGAGGTGGTGGTAAGATGGCAGGAGGATACTACTACCCTACTATTAGATCTTGGTCTTTTAAGGAGTCTGTGTCCTTGGGCTGTAACTTTTATAAGCACTTCTCAGCCTTTTTATTTCCCCTCTTCATGTGAGACAGGAAAGCTCAAGGGGACTAGTGTTCAGTATTTCTCTTTTTCAGGTTGATTAGGTACTGGTAAAACTCAGTCAATTAGGCTCTGCTAAAATAGTTTTCCTTGAGGGCAGGTAATTTTTTAGGAGAACAGAGCACTCTAGGATTATTTCAGAATGTTTACTTTCCCCCTTCCCTGCCAGAAGCATGAATGCATATATCTCTTATTTTTCACCCTGAGAATATGGTGGGGCTCTTGGAGGTAAAGTGCACAAAAGGTTATGCCCCTTCTTCCCCCTAGGATTGAGTCCTCAGGAGTTTTTGTTTGTTTTTGGTTCTGACTTTTAATTTCTCAAATCAATACTCACACATTCTCTGGCAAGTAGTCAATTACCCCTTAACTGTTACTATTAGAACCAGAAGTGGCTTCTGTTTCCAGTAAGCTGTGATTCTCTGAATTCACCTGTTTCTCCAGTTTTGAGATAGCAGTTTTCTCTGTGACCTCAATTCTCCATCAGAGAATTCTCTGATGGAGAATTGGGGATTTTTGAATTATTGATTTTCAGCTTGTTTACCATTTTTCTTGTGATGATGGGAGTGACTACATCCAAATTATCTCTATCTTAAATCAGAAACTGGGTCTCCACATATTTTTGGATGTACATTTTTTTATTTAAAGTTTTACTTGTCAACTACTTGAGGTTAATTGAACATATTTATAGGAGTGATTTGTAAACTCTTGGAGTCATTTGACAGCTTGAAGATACCTAATATTGATGAGGCAGGACAAGGAACAGCATAAGAACTCTAAGAAATTAGAAATCATAAAAAAAAAGGAATAGATGGACACCCACAATCAGGAAACAATGCAGAGATATTTGAAGGAATAAATATTAACCAAATGTATAAAGTGAAGGTGATGAAACAGATCAGCTAAGCATATATTTTGCATAATTCTACCAAGTAATTAAGGAAAATTAGTTCAGCTCAGAAAAAAAAAAAAATTAGTAGAGCCTGTAGAGCCTATAGTTTCTCCTACAATACTTATCTTTTTCTTTTTCTTTTCTTTTCTTTTTTTCTTTGAGACGGAGTCTCGCTCTGTTGCCCAGGCTGGAGTGCAGTGGCGCCATCTCCGCTCACTGCAAGCTCCGCCTCCCTGGTTCACGCCATTCTCCTGCCTCAGCCTCCCGAGTAGCTGGGACTACAGGCGCCCGCCACCACGCCCGGCTAATTTTTTTTTGTATTTTTAGTAGAGACGGGGTTTCATCGTGTTAGCCAGGATGGTCTCAATCTCCCGACCTTGTGATTCGCCCACCTCGGCCTCCCAAAGTGCTGGGATTACAGGCGTGAGCCACCGCGCCTGGCCGATATTTATCTTCTACTTGTTGTTTTTATTTGCCAAAGTTAGTTGATCTAACAGTTCTATGGATATAAATTACTAACTGGAAAAAATCCTAAATCAGAAATAAGCTTGATAATCCTTCCAAACAACACTTTTAATTGGACATATTATAGTGTTTAAAAGCTTTATCTCTGGAGACAAACCAATTTGAATTTGAAATTCAGCTCTCACTCTATTAGTTGGATTACCTGTTTGGAGGAGAGAAAGGGAGAGAGAGACATTGAGAATACACCCTAAATACAGAACATAAAAACAGTTTAAGCACTTTAAAAACATAAAAACAGAACACTGCAGACAGTTTATTTCTCCTCCTTGTAGAAGTCTGGGGAAGTTTTCTGGTCTGGCATTATAATTAGGCAGTGTTGAAGTCTCAGGATGCTTGTATCATATCTCTTTGTCACACTCAGAACATAGCTTTGAGACATGTGGCCAGTAAGATCCAGTTCCTTTAAATATAGGACCTAGAAGTTGCAAACAGCATACTCTATTTCAAACCTATTGACAAAATGTAGTAGTGTGGCTGTAATTAACTGCAAGAGAAGTTAGAAAATGTGGTATGTAACTGGGTTGTGAGTCACATGGCTAATTTAAACTTAAGGTTTCTATTATTAAAAGGAGAAGGAGAGAATGGTATTGGGGGACAGCTAGCAGTGTTCAAAATACTACTTATTTATTGTATGACCACAGGTAAGGCATTCAGCCTCTCAGAGACTCAGTCTTCATTTGCAGACTAGGAATGTTGATCAAACATGCACGTAAGATTTATATTGAACACTGTCAGGCACTGGGTTAGGTGCTGATGGATGTTAGCTATTATTATTAATGTGTATTCTTTATTTGAAGAACAGGTAAATAACAAGAGCCTCAATGGAAGTGTTCCTCCATTCTCCACTCATAATAAGTCAAATGTTTGCCCAGGAAGTTTTTCAGGATTCTGAGTTCAGGATTTTACCACAATTTGCATCAATGGTATTTCTATAGATTTGAAAAGAGAGCCATTAGCCAAGAAGTGTGGTTATTTACCAAGAATTGTGGTTATTTACCATTACAGTCTTTGCTGGTCCTTATTTGTTAACGCAATGCATTGGTAAAGCCATAATACTTTACTCTCACTTTTAAAAATGAAGCTATATGTTTTTCATTATTTGCTTATAATTCAAAGATGACATCTCTTAGTTCCAGTCTCTCTCAGATTCTGGTATGTCCCCACAAAAGTGTCCATGCAAAATCACCAAATAATCCACATGCAAAGAATTTTTACTAGTTTAACTTAAAATGTTTAAAAAATTAAAAATTTAACATGACCATATGACATGACTGGATAGAAGCTGATGCTGTGATATTTATATGTTGTTTTATTTTTTATTTAACATTGGGATTTAAAATCAGTAAAGTCCCAATTTCCAGTAAGCATATTTAGCCCATATAAACAAGTTTTTTCTTTCCTCTGGAAAATGCTAATTATATTTTCTTACCATTAATTTAATTATCACACTTAACATTTGGGTGGGGCACTAAATATTTCATATATAACTTTTACTTGAGTAATGACTGTTGGAGTGATTCCAATACAAACTTCAAACCACAACAAATCCATGTCTTCAATGACAATGATTCACTTGCAATGAATATTTTCCTCACCCTGACAGAATTCATTTATTCTGATTTCAACAAAAATAACTGTTTTTTTTATTAGATTATATCACTCTATGGAATATATGCCATTGTTATATTGTGTCTCAAGCATCTGAGGTTGTAGTTAATGTACTACATTGTGAAAAGTAAATCTATTAAATAAAATACAATTGATACACACTTGAACTTGGATATAATTTCCAGTTTACTTCTGAAAGCTCTTTACCCTTCTTCCCTCTCTGCCATCCATTCTCTAGATATACCAATGTATGAACTTAAAACCCAAAACAGCAATTTTTTTGACCTTCTAAATCTAGATCTCAAACTTGAAAAACACACTATTATGTCAAGTGAGACAACTAAAGGAAAATACATTATAATTTCTGGGTTATAAACAAACTAACATATGACTGCAGCAAATTGTGCACCTCCTTTATTTTAATATGCTGCAAGGCTATCTAGTACAGCACCATTCTGCTTACAGTTGAAGAAAACTCTGTACCTGATATTGACCTTTTAAAGAAACCAAGGACAATCTTTTTTACAGATTAAAAGACCATAAAAGTGCTAGTTCTGCCATTGCCAGAAGCACTAACTGAACCTCTAAAGAGAATTATTTGCAAGAAAAAAAAAAAAAAGAAAGATTTAGACAAGTTTCTATAATATGCACCATCCTTAACAAGGGAGACAGAAAAGAAAGTATATCAAATCAGCTATTAGGTTAAATGAATTAACAAGAGTGGCTTGATGTCTTCTCAGCCCGGCAGTGTTGTGTTGTGGTTTTGCCTTTAAAAAAATTCCTTATATGTAGTCAGCAGGACTCTGGCCTTTTAACTTTTAGCATGCTTCTACAGTTAAGCTGCTCTGCTCCACACTCAAATAGCTGTCCACAGCTGCTGCAAATTGATTTATCCCCAGATAATGGCTGCAGCTGATGGCCAAAATGTCACTTCGAAACTCTTTAACAATTTAAGGTGTGTTTGGCCTAATATAACCTGATTTTAACCCTACTTTTAAATGTATTAGCCTCTGCATAAATTCTTCTAAAAACGTTCAGGTTGCATTTAATATTCAAATTTTCTTTTCTCACGTGTTTGGAAAATTTTTCTGTAGCTAAGCTTACAACATAGCCCTCAAAATATTGTAGAAGCTGCAGGAAAGAAGCCTTGCTACCCAGAGCTGGAAGCATCCAGGCTACACACAATGCCAGAGCTAGATTTTGTTCAGAGAACACCAATTCAGATCACATTTGAGATTAAGTAAACATCATATAAGTCCTCACAGTACTAGTAAAATAGGTTAATCAGAATGAATGTGGATGAAAGGAAAAAATTACCCTATTCTTTAAATAACCTTTAGGCATTATAAATATATTAGGGATCTATGTGTACAGAAAAGTATAACAGTGGAAACCTATGAATAAAATATTGTATTTTTTAAAGTGTGAGTATATGTTATTATTTTCATTATCCATGAAGTGGAATGCTTTCAGTTCAGGTTAATTCTCAATATGGATCTTCAGAAATCTTTATCAAAGAGATTTTTCGTAAATACATGATTACATGTAGGATAGAATTAAATTGGTTAAATGTTTATAAGTTAGATCATTTCAAGTCTCAAAAAAACTTGTGTATGAACTATTCATATATGGCTGATTTGAGCCTTTGAGGACTTTCTTAGTAAGATGCAATATACAACTAAGGATATTAATCTGACTTGGTTAAGGGAAATTCTATCTGGACTTCAAAATCTCCCTGTGAGAGTTTCTAAAAACATATTTAGTGGATTTTCCACTTCTGTTTTCAAGCAATCATTTATAGGCCACCGAAAAGAGTTAATCTATTAGTGATATCCAAAATAGCAGGCAAAGTTATTATATTACTAATACTCACTTCACAAGATCACTAAAATTACTTAGTGTAACATGAACTTAAAAAATGAACAATGTCTGATCCCCATGTCTAAACCAACATTTTTTATTTCTTTAATGGCTTCTGGGTTTCCTGAAATATTAGTGGCTGACCCAGTTTCACACATAGATTGAATTCAGCCACTTTTAATGCTGAAGTAATATTATCAAGAAGATGGCTTTTGTCCAGAACCTTCTCCTTTTTCATATGTGCATGTTTGCATTCTTCAAAAAATGTAAACAAAAGTATTATCAACACATTCCACTCTAGAAAAATTGTGGCAATTCTCTAAAAGCAAAGAGTTAATTATTTCAGAGCTATTTAATGTAGACTATTCCTATTTAGAGTATGTCTCAAATATAAGATGAATTACTCAACAGCTGATAAAGGCTATAGAAATTTCTAATTCACATAATAGTAAAAAAAAATAATCCCCAGGCTTCAGGCATTTCAGTAAATAAAAAATGTAAAAGGCAGGAATAAATGAAAGAAATATCTGCAATGATAAATGTAAAGTAGAGAGAAAATTAGGTCACTAAATGGAGACCTGTATAATGAATCATTTGATGTCATATGTAAAAGACTGTTCAGTATTTATTGAAAAATGATTTATAAATAGAAAAATGATTTGTAAATAGAAAGTTCATATACAAAGCATTAGTTTTAATCTGAGAAAAATAAGTGATTCTGTCATAATTAACATATTTATTACATGAAGAACATATTACAATTCATTCCTTCTGTTCATGACAATATTAACAAATACCCCATGCATTGAATTTCAGGCTCTGCAGGATGATGAAGGAAAATGTAGAGCAGTTACAATTCTGAAATTAATGGTCATTTCTAAGAATCAGTCACATTTCAGAACATTGTCCACTGCACATAAAAAAGTCATTGTCTTTTTAAGATTTTTCTTAAAAAACTAATTTTTGTGGATAAAAATTTGTTTGTTAGTTATTGCTTTTAGATAGCTTGAGGTCAAGAACAACTGGCTCTGGGTTCAACTGGGTATTTGCTGTGCTTGAATTTTAACATATTGAGAGATAAATCACTGTATGTTTGATATACCTTGAGAAAACACTTCTTTTCCCTTTAAATTTTAAAGTAACATAAACTTCTCAGCAATGAGCAATCAACATCTTCTACAGAAGCAATAACACGTTTAATTTTTTAATTAATTTTACTTTATAAAGATAATTTCTCTTCATCATTTTGGACACCAATTCACTGAAGTCAGGAAATTGGTGGCCTTTTAATATACAAATCACATAAATTTAAAAATAATATTCTTAGTGTTTCACTTGAAGTTAGGTTATTTCATCTTTTATTCCAAGAAATGTTTAATTGAAGTAAATGGAAGGGAGTTTCTCCATGAGAAACGCTATGATCTTAATTGTGTTTTGCTGTATTGCTTTTCCTCCCCTGGGTGAAAAAGGGGTAGGACTAGAAAAATCTCCATTTCCCATTCATCTAACAAACATATTCACCTACAAAATAACTCCATCCTCTCCCTCCCATTTGTGTTTCTAAAGACTGCAGAGTTTACACACATGTGCATCAACACCTGAGAGTGACAGGGTCTGATGTGTGTCTTCCTGCAGATGCAGTGCTCATGGCCATGAGGGAATGGATGTGTAATACTGTGCTGATACCAGCCAAGTAATATAATGTGGTGCCGTTAGGAACATTATTCATAGTTGATGAACACATACCTTTTCTAGTGAAACACATACATTTCAGAAAGAAATGCATAGATCATTTACTGAAGCACATTTATTATAGCAAAATGTGTACCTCAACTAATGAAACACATAGATCATAGAGTAAAATGATTATAGTTATATTGAGCAGGTTTAACCATTTACGGATATTTTAGGAACGAACCAGTTTTTGTTCAGGCCAAAATTCAGGCCAAAACTGAATTGACAAACAAACTAAATATTTGCATCGGTTAAATATGACACAATATTTAATTATTTAATTGCATTTTGTATTTGACTGGCTATTTAAAACAATGAAGTTTTATGCATCTCCAGCTCTATAGTTTTAGCTACAATTACTTATGCACAAATAACAGGATGCATCTTTTAACATCCTTTCCAGTGAATTAACCAGCACTAACTATGAGTAGCAATGAGAAAGTGAAATATGATGTTTAGGGAAGGCAGGGAGCATTTGGGGGTGCCAATTTATTGCCTCCCTTCAAATAAAATTTAGCACTTGCATTTTGACACAATTGTATTCTAGGACTAGCAGCACATCTTGACACAATCTACCTTTATCTGCACTAACAAATGCCAAGAAAAGCCAGAAATAGGATGTGAGTCAGTGCCCCTGCCCCTCCAGGGTCAACAATAAACTATCAATTCCCACTGTATAAATTCAGTTAGCCCTGGCTCTCTGTTGCCCTGAGGAATAGAGTGGGTCAAACACTTTGTTTATGACGAAGGAATCTCTCAGTACACCAAGCTTTGACCATAACCCTAACTCACCAGAGCTGGGGATAGATGTGAATTTCAGGCTCTTGCTTTAGTGAGAACATATTTCACGTGGACAAACATTGCACTGAGAAATTTTGCAGGATTGATCTGATTTGTATCATTGTTCTGTGTTGTGTGAGAAAGACTGTTTTAGCCTGGGTTTCTCCTGAAGTCATGCAGAATGGCCTCTACCAACTTGGAGCTTAATTTTCAAAAGCAAAACTAAGTTGAAGAATTATCTTCTCTATTTTGCTTCTTTTCAATCCTATTAGTACATGAGTTGAACAAAGGTACAGAGAAGTAAAGGGAAAAAAGCAAAATCAAATGTAAAAAATTATTATCAGAGGAAGGTAAACAAAGTCTTTCTAGTTGCATAATATATTTTTTTTTCATTATTTAATGCAACTTCTCAGCCCAAATTTCAAATGTTTACCTATATTCAGAAGAAGTAAATCTTAATTTTATGTATCATTTTTTAGGATCTTCTCCTTGAGATTAAAGAGTCTTCATTTTAGAATGAGACATTGCCCTGCTGATGTTTGTAGCTGACTTGAGAACTGCCATCCTTTCCAACTTTGACTTGAGAGCTTGGTTACAGATGTTCATTATATTTGAAAGGTTCCGTTTTTAAATGCATAGTACACCATGATTAAATCTTTCATTTGTAGTTTGTTATGTTCCCCTCCCCCATACTGTGAAGCCTTGAGTCCTTGGGTATAAGAGGTGTAGGAGATAAAATTGAATTAACTAGAATATTCACCATAATAAACAAGGAATTTTTTGCTGAGATTCTCCACTTTTTCTTAAGTTATAGGAGCTCATTTCATTATTTGTTGAACCCTCCAGTGACCCTGAGATTTCACTATATAATTTATGTTTCCTGATACAATTCAACAGTGTAATCTTATGATTTATGTGCTTCATTTATAATTTGATCATCTCAGTATAATGCATGTTTTTCTACATGATTTATGTACTTTATCCCATAATATATGTGTTTCACTGTATGATATATGTATTCATCAGCTATGTATTATGGCCCTGGTGGCACATTCCTAGGAAAGGAGGTAGAATACCCCAGCCTGAGGGTAAGTCCTGAGGTTAATTGCAATCAATTCACCTTCCACACAATTACACTTTCATCTGCTGGAGCTTGTGAAGTGAGCATGCTTAACATGGCAGCAGCAGGGAGGCAAGTGTGCCAGTTTCTTTTTTTCTAGATCCAAGAAAAAGCAGATTTAATCAGCAGATCAGGAAATTGGAACCCTACAATATGGTTTTCTCCAAAACAACAACGACAACGTATTTTCCATATTATTAATCGCGGTTCCATTTTTCTGATACGACCTGATTTAAGCTATAATAAATACATATTTACAGAAAGACTGGAAACAAATAAACTTTCATTTCAAATAAGTAGTTTTTAAAAATAGTAATTATTTAAGAATCGTTGAAACATCTCAGGGAGCTCTCCGCAAAGCATACTTTCAAAAGGACTTTCACTAAACTCATTTGTTCAGCAAGCATCACTGAGTTCTGGCACGCATTTTTATTTTCTGAAGGCTTTTTTTTTTTTTTTTTTTTTTTTTTTTTCCTGATGCGGAGTCTCGCTCTGTGACCCAGGCTGGAGTGCAGTGGCTTCATCTCGGCTCATTGCAAGCTCCGCCTCCCGGGTTCACGCCATTCTCCTGCCTCAGCCTCCTGAGTAGCTGGGACTACAGGCTCCCGCCATCACTAATTAGCCCGCCACCGGCTAATTTTTTGTGTTTTTAGTAGAGACGGGGTTTCACCGTGTTAGCCAGGATGGTCTCGATCTCCTGACCTCGTGATCCGCCTGCCTCGGCCTGCCAAAGTGCTGTGATTACAGGCCTGAGCCACCGCGCCCGGCCTCTGAAGGCTTCTTTTCTGTTACATTTACTCATCCATTCGTTTACTCAACAAATATTTATTAAGCTCTTCCTTTGTTCCAGGCTACTATAAAACAGACCAAAAGCCTGTCTTCATAATGTCTGTATTCTGTGGTAGGAAACAGAAAATAAGCAAAATTAGTAAGTAATCAAATAATACTCTACACTGGGATATGATATGGGCTATACAGCAAAATAAAGCTGGGAAAGGGAATAAGCGTTCCTGGTTGGAGTTATGACATTTTTAAAATTAAGTTAGGCACTTGATAAAAGCCACACTGAGGAGAGATACTTGAACAAAAGGAACAAGAGGAAGAGAGGAGGAAGATGAGTTCAGGGAGGTGGTAAGTAGAAGGTTGATCAAGCAGGACCATGTGGACCGTTGCCAACATTTTAGATTCTATTTCGAGCAAGGAGGGAGGCCTGTGATAAACACAGAGAAATAACACGAGCTGACTTCTGATTTGAAAGGACCATTCTGGGTGCTCTACGGACCCATCTGTATGAAAAGAGAGAAAGATGGGAACTAGTTTCCGGCGGCTGAAATAGTCCGGGCTACAGGTGAAAGCAGATTGGTTTAGGGTGACAGTAATGAAGACAGTGAAAAGTAGTCGGACTTAAGATAATTTTTTCAAGTTAAGCTGATAGAATTCTATGAGGGATTGGATATGGAGTGTGAAAGAAAGAGAGAAGCCAACTTATTTGCAAGCACATTAAAGTAGAAGCTTTAAGCAAATACTTGAGTACTGCTGCATTGTTATTCATTCACTCGGAAAGTGCGTGTTGATAACTAGAAGACTACTGACCACATTATTTTAGTTCATGTTTTCTTGATACATATTCACACCATATCAAGACTAAAGCAAAAGAATGGAGAAAAATGAAAGTGTATTTAGTTATTGTGTTTGATTTGTTGAAATTATTTGAAATAATTCCATTTATATTTTGTGATTTTATCAATACATATCTTAAAAAGCAATCATTTACAATATGACTAACATTTTAGTAGAATGATGTTTACTTAAGATATTAAAAATATTTCAATACATTTATACATAATTTTCAGACAACAAATAACATTTATTTATTGACCATAAAATAAACAAAGATATCTAATTAAATATTTCCATCTAAGCCAAATTTATTTTCAAACCAATTTTAAATTACACCAATATCACTATTGCCTCCTAAACCCTAAAGATAGTATAAATGTTGCACATTTTCTAAGTCTGAAAGGTAATTTCATAAGTGTTTTAAGACTGGACTTCAGATATGAAATATCTATCTTAGGAAATAATTATTATTTTGGTACCTATAAGTAGGTTCAAGGAAAGGAAAAGATTAGAGAAATCTTGACTAATTTTTCACTAAGTTACAAAATTAAAAAGAACATGCCTTGACTAAAACAATCACTTTAAAATATTTATATTTAAAATTCAAATAAATCAATTTTTACATGTTATTATCAGAAAAGATTTCTTAAAATTGTTGGGATTGTGAATTTTGAAAGTAAAAGTGATTAGTAGTATTACAAAAGTAATTTCCCAATGTTTAAATATTATTCAACACCAAAAAATTATCATTCTTTATTTCAGATATACTAAATAGTATATTAAAAGTAAAATAACAGACAAGGAAAAATATATGAAAATGATTATTATTTCTGTTGGTTTCCTTCTATCGTCTAATAGAAAGGTATGTCTTAATGCAGTTTAAAAGTTAGTTTTATAAATTGTGTGTGTAAAATCATTAAAACTGAGGTTTTGAAGATTCTCCAATCTGTAAGATTGGAGTGCATAATTTATGGGGCCCAGGCCCCACTCTGTCTATTCTTCATGACCTGGGGCACATTATCAACCCCTCTGCATCTTTAGTTCTAAACTAGTAACAAATGTAAGAGGTAGTCTATATGGATAAGGAGTGGTTTAATAGAAAATCCCTGTGCTCCTTCACTTAGGAAGATAATTAGTAAAACTAAAAAGAAAGAGTCAAGACATCCAAGTTTCCATTACACATATATAATTCAAACATTTCTTATGTACTCATTACTGTGTTAATTTGTCAGGCGTTCAAAAATAATTAAGATTACCCACTAAAGAATGTATTCATTTACTAGGGGATTCCGTTATTTGTAAACATTGTGTTAAGAGCTATGACAAATAAATAGATAGGGTGCTGTAAGGTGTGAGATAAATTCATCTAACCTGCTTGATCATATCAGAGTGAAAAAAAGGCTCCCATGATAATTCCTGGAAAAGGTGGGACTTTCACAGAGACATAAAGGATAAGTGCCAACTCAGAAGAAAGAGTAGGGGGCATAGTAGTTAAAGAAATTAAAGGAGCAAAGGCCCAGAAGTAATTGAAATGCTAAGGCTTCAAAGGCCGTGCAGATGAGCAGTCAAGGACTTAACCTGGAAGGATAGACAAAGATCAAATTCCAGGGTATTTGAATTTTATCCTGTAGAACAGAATTCACCTTCCCTTGTGCTGGCTACACAGGTATGCTGTGAATGGATTTACAACTGTGATCCATTCAGCTTTAAGGTGAAAAGAGGGACCCGGTTTAGCCAGAGCCCCAGATGAGTCATCTCAGACCTTGGACCATTGTACCAATTTTTTTTCACTGTGCTCTGTAAATATGATCATTTCCTGTAATGTCATGACACGAAAAAGTTAGCAATCATTCTTTGATCATGGTAAGTCTTAAATAGTACCCATTGAAAGGCAAGTTTGTTATAGCCAGACATGTCTGCTCAGAGAAGTTGTCTCCCTACCAACCCAAGACTGCGAATCCCTCCCTATGGCAAGAGAGAACACAAGAGGCAGCAGAACACAAAGGAAGGCAGAGTGCTCAGTCTGCACCCAGACACAACAGAGCTGCAATGCCACATAGGTATTTCTGGGTAAAGAGGGAAGCTGGTAGCCAGAATTTTCCAGAGCGCATTGGAAGGAAGCAAAGCTTCCATAGTAACGCCTCTGAAAAACACTGGGCATTTAATAGGAATCTTGAACAAATGTATCTGCAAAGAAGTACGGATGACGAGCCTGGTATAACAAAAGGGCATTCTAGTACATATCAGCATGGGGCACTCAGAAGAGGCCTGTATAATTCAGCAAGCTCAAGGAAAGGAGAAATCCACAGGTACCAGAACAGAAAGCACGTCTCAGATCTCTCAAAGGGGTTTCTCCAGTTCACTAGTGGTGAGAAGCTGTGTATTTACATTGTATTTAACTAATGTTAGTTAACAAACATTTTTAAAGAGCTGTTCCATGTCTTTAACAAATGTGGCTACACCTCATAACAATCCAGTGAAGTAAGGTCAATGGAATCTATAAGTATTCTGATTTTACAAATGAAGAAACAGATTCAGAGAGGCTAATAAAAGTTTCAAGATTACACAGCTTTAAAATGATAGAGTGAAGATTCTACCCATTTGTTTGACTCCAGAATTGGTGATCTATCTTAACAACTATGCTCTATTATCTCATAAAACTCTACTGCCTACATTCTGTGATTATAATATACTATAACATTAACACATAGCATAATAAATATATAATGTGATATATATGTATTCAGGTGTACAAAATCTGTGTAGCTTTCAGCTACTAATGTTTTTACTCCCAATGATCCATTTTCCATATAGCAATAAAGAAAGCTCCCAAAAATATTAACGAAATACAGATTATGCATTATTTTGCATGAAATCCTTCAGAGGTTTCCCATGGTTCATAATTTAAAATCCACAGTTGCTACTATGGTTCAAAGATAATCTATTATCCATTTCAACCTTTAGCTCCCAGGGTCATAAAATTCTCCCTTTATCACTCAAAGCACACTATTCAATTCACTTGTTTTTGTTCTTTACAAGACTCTTTGGTGGTGGACTCCTAATCATTCAGATTGTTCCCCTAGTGCCATCTGTCGTAACTCTTCATTGATCACCCTATCTAAAATAGACCCTTCCCATACCTTTTTTAACATCATCTTGATTTCCTCCATAATATTTATCATTCTCTGAAAAAATATTTTTAATTTGGTTACTTTTTACTATGTATATATTATGCCTATTGTAGAATATTAACACATGAAAGCAGGAACTTTTCATTCAGTTCACTTACATGTGAGTCATAACAATACCTAGAACAGTGTGACATGACCTAGACAATTGGTGCTCAGTACTTCTTGAATAATTAAATGCATGAATTATCCAAAGAAACAGATTAGCTAAAAGCTTTAATTCAATCAATGATAAAATTCTGTTTACTTCTGAGAAAAATCATCTTAATGGCAAGTAAAACATGGGTGATTTATGAAATTTCCTAATTTTTATAGAATCAGAACAACATAATTCACAAAACTGTGACATTTACAGACCGTCTTTGAATCCTGGCATCTTTAATTACAAGTTCTTTATGAGCTTGGGTAAATTATCTAATTTAGTTATGACATAGTTTCCTTGAATTCATATTACATTACCACATAGTGCAATGTATAGACTAAATAAAATAACATATAAAATTTTTATCCTAGAACCTGGTACTCAGTTAATGTTAGCTTTCATTATTACTATTATAAAAAATTAAAATAAAAAACCTCCCTTTCTACATTGAAAATTTCAAAATAAAGACATATTGCTTTAATTATTCACAATAGGGTATAACAGTGTATGCTACACCATTACATGATGATAACTTCTTTGAAAATGTGGAAATGAAAGAATAATTGCTCAATGTCAAATGATGAGAATTAGAATCCAATCATATTAAACATTTTTGTACACTGTTAGAATAAGAAGAAAACAGAATTTGTTTAGATTCAATTAAGAGTATATGTATAAAAATGACCCAACATTTCATTTCAGCAAAAAAATATGAAATCTGCCCTATTAAAACAGTCAACATACTTATATTTAATATATTCAACCCATAGCAATATTCAATTATAAAAATTCAAAAGGCATGCTTAATACATAATAGTAATGACATGCAACCCATATCTATTTGTCAGTTCAATGACAACTATAATATGGCATTAGTTCGATGGCATTGTAGTTGTGCAAAAGGAGTCCAAACTTTGTGTAAAGTATTAGTTACCCCACCTAAGTACAGTGACATACGATAATTCTATATAGCTGTTTTAATAAGGTACATAAAGTGGTCATCCTTCAGAATGCTTAGAAATCACATTTCTGTGACCAGTAGCCATTAGACTTGGAGATTCATTTCCAATCAGTGTTACTAAATGTATATACATTTAGTATAATCCCCAAATGTATTTTCCCCAATCTCATAAACACCTCATTGGTCAGTTGTTCAATTATAATAAGAATAGAATTTTGTCTCACAATTTTCAGTTCTTCTTCATTAAGTCTGGGCCACCCACTTCCCTCCAAAACTCATTTCTTACTTAATTTCTCCTCAAACTAGAATTTTAGAGAAACTGTAAGTCAAGAAGAAAATCTCAGGCATATTGAACATAATATATATATTGGTTGACTGATAGGTTTTGCCAAATTTTTTACAGTAAATGAATGCTAGAAAATATTATTTCACCGTACACAGTAACAGTAAGTGTAATTCTTATGAGTCACCTAGGAAAGTTATCAAAGCAAAATATCCAGGTTGGACAACAAATATATATATAATAAATATATATTAGAATATATGTTATTTATTGTTATCTATATGTATTTTTATAATTATTTCCAGCAGGAAGTTTTTTGAATAAAGTAAGTTTTCAAAACTGAAGGAAGAAAAGGCTTGGAGTGAACTTTACATTTCTCTGTGGTTATGAGTCTAGTTTTGGAAACCCATGTTATAAGCGTGAGTAAGCTAGCTCTCTGTCTATAGCACAAAATTCAAATGGTCTGTCTGGGAGACACAGTAGTGAATAAACACAAGCGGTCACCAGCTATTTTCAAAATTTCATATCTAAAGGAATTCATTCTCAGCTTGTTCCTTGACTTTGGCGTGCATGGTTTCACTCATTGCAAGTTAAACCACTGCTAAAGGGCCCTCTTTCCAAAAGGACATCTTCCTTTACAAGTTAAAATCCATAAATCACATATCAAATTTTTTCTAAGGAAAAGAAAGCCTATTTTTGGTTTCCCCTAGAAAACAAGCAAACTTGGGAAGGGGGGGAATGAAGTAAATGAGTCTGGTAAATTATAGTTATCAAATCATTTATGAAAAATCTCAAATATCCAGTCCCCTCTGCTGCTTCAGTCAGGCTTTCCACACTGGCAATTCTGTGGAGCTTAATAACTCTAAAAGCATCTAGATTTTCTTTCATTGATCAGATTGTCCTCTTTTCCTTTCTGATTTTCATCTGTTTGGAAGTGAAGCTGAAAAAGAGGTTCCTTGAAGCAGCTCAGGAAGGAAGAAAAAATTGAAAAGGCCCAAGCAAATAAACTGTTAAACTGCAAGCAGCGATGTACAACACAGCTCTCTTTACATGAGGCTTGGGAGGCATTTTACTGAACTGTCTGTGAAAGAGCTATGTAAAGCTAGGGGATTGAGGGAGTTGAAGTGAGAAGGCACAAAATTGTAATGCTTCCCAGAGTGGTCCAGCTCAGTTCCATCCCCCAAGGCACCTCCCCCGCCCCTTCCCCCCTTCCTCCTCTAATGAGAACACATTAAGCCTTTCTCAATGCCCTGATGTGCTCTTACACTGCAGAATCCTTGCATTGCAATGCACAATGCAGTCCGAGGATTTCTAACATTATAAAGAGAGAGAAAATGCTTTCTAGACAGCTCATCCAACCCCTCCCTGGCGCTCAGCAGGGATTTAAGTGTGTCTACTTCTACTGAAAGTAAATGCATGTTTTTGCCCCCAACTAAAAGGGACTTTTTCCCTGTTTCCTGCTCACAAAGGCATCTGTATATTCTCTCCAAATCTTACTCTTACACTGTGGACATTGTCAGAATTTGGAATTGTAGACCACACACACATAGTTTATGCTCTCGGTTTATAATACCTTCACATTTTATTTCCTCACACACATTGCCCATTATTTTTAAGCTCTTCACGGAGATAAAGGAAATGTTTAACCAAGCTAGGAAAGCTGGAAGTCCAAATTAATTTCAGGAATAATTTCATCAGTCAATTCCTCTTTTGTGTTTATACGCTCTCAACTGTGTAGGAATCCGAGATTACATTTTCAAAGAAGTATCCAAAAAACTTCCACCATCCAGCCTCCTTTGACTTCAGTGAAGATTTCATATAAATAATTAAAATGATGGTGCCTCTTCCTTCAGGATTTCCAAGATTATGTATGTACTATATTCAGTGAAGAAAAACTCTGAATGTTCTTTGCATGAGAAATGCTTTCCATAGACCCACATTCTGCTGTTGCTCAGCCCAAGGACAGTTTCTGAGTCACCAACAGGCACTACAAATGATGGACAGCAGGATGAAGCCTCTGGTCTGACCAGAGGTTAAATACTTGTAGGAAACCAAGCAGCTTCCCAGCCCCTGCTACTGTCCTGGATCCCTCCCCTGCTGGCAGAGTATCAGCAACATTTATGAAACATTGACCTGATAAAAACAAATGTAACACCGTGATGGCTTGAAAACAGGAGAAAGTTTCACTTATCTAGTGGAGGGAGGATGCATGAAGAGGTTTGTAGTTTTAGTCATTTTACGTGATTCTTTTGTTTTAGTTGTTTCTTGGAATTTAACAGTTAACTCCTGCCCCTACCCCCAAAGCAGTTCATCTACTAAAACAAGCTCTTAGTGGCAAGTGGAAAAATAATAATAATAATAATAATAATGTTCAATTTTTTAAACTTTCATCAAGCCAGAGAGCTAGCAGAGTTGGTGCTGGATGGGATTATACGACAGAGATATGTTGTGCAGGCTCCAGGTGAAAAACTGAATGTAAATTGTTAACTGATAACTGGGCATTGGAACTCCAGTCAAATTAAAGGATTGATCAACTATCAATACTTGTATTTACCTTGCCCTGTATTCTCCTGAGCTTGTTTTTGAGACGGATAATACTACCCTCCCCACCCCCTTCAAGCTAAAATGAACAGCTTCATCAGTCTCAGACTGTCTATTCGACACAGATTCATGGTCAGTTTAGAACAAAGCAGTCAAGCAGAGTGCTGGGCACCTGGATGACAGAGCTGCTGGATGACGATTTGCTATTTCTTTCTTTTGTTTGCTTTTTGCCAATTATTTTTTGTTCTTTGTCTTTCAGGTATAACTTCCATCTAATATAATTTATTCAAGTCAACCAATATTATTGACTAACAGCTATGTACAAGGAAATTAAGAAATGTGCTGACAACTGGGAAAGGTAGATGATAATATAGTCCAAGGTCTCCTTGCCACAGGTTGAGCAGGGTTTTTTGCCCAGTGTGTGACAAAGTGATTTTCTCCTACACAGTTCTCTAGCTTTCCTGGTAGATTTGTACCCAGTCTTTAGTGGGTCACTGCTTATTCCAGGCTTACACCAGCCTCCTAGATATAAGATGCCCACCTCTCCTTTGCAAACCAGAGGACAACTTGCTCAGCCAAAGGACGTGGGGAGGTGTGTAGGCCCTAATAGTCATTTATTACTTTTGGGGTTTTGTTTTGTTTTTTTGAGGCAGGGTCTCATTCTGTGGTCTATGCTGGAATGCAGTCGCATGTTTATCTTTGACTACAGCCTTAAACTCTTGGACTCTAGTGATCCTCTAGTCTCAGCCTCCTGAGTAGCTAGAACTACACGCATGTACCACCATACCCAGCTAATATTTTTATACTTTTTGTACAGATGAGGTCTTGCTCTGTTGTCCAGGCTGGTCTCAAACTCTAGGCCCTCAAGTGATCCTTCCACCTTGGCTTCCAAAAGTGCTGTAATAACAGGCATGGCCACTGCACCTGGCTCTAATAGTCATTTATTATAGGAGTTGGTACCGCATGCTGAGTTCCCAAATAAGGGAGTGGTCACTGTCATCTAGGAATATTAAGGAAAAGTATGAAACATTTGACCAAACATGTGAGTTAATCCCTGGTATATTTATTGGTTCAAGCTCTCTAACCTTTGACTTTTATTTAACTGGTCATCTATCATGTACCCTATCATTACTACCGGCAAACATGATTAATTATACCAAAATAAACCAAGTTCATGAGAGTAAACACACACATATACATACACTCTTCTAATGATGGGAACTTCTAACTTCTATAGAGTCCCATTTCTTTGGTTTCCTCAAGGAGCTAACTGCCTCATTATCAAATAATGGTTTCTAATATAGTTTCCTCCGGGTTTTCTGCACTTGCTTTCTTTAATCTGAATGTTTTGGTGCAATCTCTTCAGAATACGGTGATCACCACAAGAGGTTCTTGGATCATTCAGCATCCAGGTACTTCTTAACCTTAAAATGTCTCTAGTTGCTAAGAAGAACCATTGTTTGTTCTAACTTTCAATATACTTGCAATTCCACAAAAAAACCAAAATAGAAAGTAAAATGATTTTGGCTAGCTCTGTGTATGCTTAAGTCTAGTTTTTAGGCAGCTCTATAGCCAAGCATTTCTGACAAGGGGCATTTGCCAAAAGCAGATTTTCATACAGTTTCCCAAGTTTTTAAAATTGAGTTTGAGGTTTTATTTCTTCTTTTTCTCTTTTCCAAACTTAGTGGCTTTCTTTTATTGGCTTGGGCTCAGATTGAGCATACTAGAAAATAAAATAAAAGTTAACATATATCATTGGAGACAGGCCTGAGAAACTAATTTGAATGTTTGACATATTTTAGTTAGATAATCTGACAGGGAAAATTTCAGGTCTTAATTAGATGCTTTAATTATTCCTTATCGGTAAAATGAATCTTTATTGATAGGAATTTTAAAAAATTAAATTAAAAACACTGAAATTTGCCTTTTCTTTATTATAATTACTGTTATATTTTCAAAAATAAATCTTGATTGCTTATCTCTACTTTGTTCTTGTTTTAATTATTATTTTGCAGCCTTTTATTCTTGTTTGGGATGCCAGAGAAAATAAGTGAGGTTTAAAAGCCACTTCACCGTTGTAGTTTTTTTTTCTGATTATTAGTAATCATGGGAACTTTTTATAGAATATCTAAAATTTAAATGCAGTCTGGAGGAAGACAATAAGCCTTTGTGTCTGTTGAGAGAAACCTCCTATTTGCCTTTGTTGTCTGAACGTATTTCACCCTTCTGTCAAAGTGTGTCCACTCTAACCTTCCCTTTCCCTCTGCTGGCATCTCTCCAGTCTCCAAAATGCATGTTTGGCTCTCATCTGACACCTTTATCTGATACAGTCACAACACTTCTTTGCATAATGAGCAGGCATTCCCTACCCATCAGAAAGGTAATTAAAAAAATGTTTAGATTTTTGTTTCCATAGACGTAACAGTATAAATGCAACTTCTGCTCAATTAAGCTCCAGTGTCAGTGAGAGGGGAAGGGGAGGAATGGTTCTTAAATAAGAGCGGATTTTATGCTTCTATCTTAAAACTGGAGATGCGGATTTGTGATTTTCCCTCCCCCATGGAAAGAAATCTTTAAATAAAGATGTCTTCATCTGAATTGACCACCGTTTATAAAAGCAAATCTGGTTGGGGCTCTGCTGCTTATGCTGAAGGAACATTCCTCCCCATTACAACGGCATTTGCACATTTATAGGAGGAATAAAGAAAAAGATGCATGATACATGTGAAGGAGCCTTCTCTCTGCCATCCAGAGAAAGAAGAACTAAAAGGATTATAAAAGTTCAGATTAAAATGATATAAAATCTAGCATTTGGCTCCAACACTAGTGCCTTGGTCCTCTGAAGCTAATCTGTATGCACTCTGTGACCTCCTCGCAGCGAACCCTGCTAAATATATTATTCCCACGGGGGCTTTCACTGCTGCTTGGTGTCAGAAATCAATATGTATGAGGCGCGTGGATGGGAATTTCTAATAGATCTGCCTGGCCCTGTGCTGCTTTTCAATATCTGCCTTGGACTATTAGTGCCGGCTCGGTGCCTGTGAAATAACCGAGATAATCTTTTAAGGTGCACTGTTAAGGTGGAACCTAAATGTTGCTGTTTCAATTAAAACAAAAATTATATTCATAAATCAGTCAGGTCTGTGTAACCTTGTACAGTCACTCTGGAAGGCTGATTAGAAACAAGGTGGGATTTAAAGCTTTTGGGAGTGCAATGTTATTTTTAACTTCTACTTAGAGTTTGGAGAAAGGTTTTACATTTTAAGTCTAATAACATGTTATATGGAAAGGGATATCAGATTAGAAATGAAATTTAGAAAGCTGAGAGTTCTCAAATCAAACAGTGTTTGTGTATGTGGTGGGGGGAGGAGTCATCTTAATAACAGAGAAAAAGGACTCATAATATGTGGTTAGCAAAGTCATTTTCCCCATATTAGATGAGAACACATTTACACATGGCTCTTTTTCATATAATTTATTCACACTAAAATTATTGCATGAGTGATTTTTTTTGGATAACTGCACAAATTAATTTTATCACCATCAAGCAATTGTACCATGTCTTTATTTGTACTTATATCTGTACAGATATTTGGAGATAAAAGTGGGCAAGAAAGTAGTTCATTAAAGTTCCATGTTACCCACCCTCATTGATGAATATCTTTCTTTCTTCAGTAGCCTGAGCACAGTGCAAAGAGGCATTGGTCTGAGCAGTGTACAGAGAGCACAGCATCAGTCTGGATTCTCCTTGTTTTCCTCTTTGTTTGCAGGTGAGTGTTCAGAGAAAGCTGTTCTGGCTCAATGCACAGAGATGCAGCACCCCAAAACACTAGGAAAAGTACTTCATCCTTACTGGTAGTGGTAGTATTATTATTAGTATCAAGGGAGAACAGGGAGGTAGTCTATGACCCACACATGCATCTGGCCCTTCATGCAGCAAGGCTGGGCTCAAATCCCTGCATGGTGTGGCACGAAGAGAGCCCTCTCCCAAGAAGATCATGTTTGGTCACCTTTAGCTCTGTTGCCTTGTGAGGTTGTCACCCTACCAAAGATGGAAGAACTGGCATATAACTGCTTTTTGTTTTTCTTCTTTTCTTTCTTGCACACTTCACTTAGCACAGCACAATCCACCTGACAACCCTCTGAAATGCCCTGACTGCTTGTTGGGCCTTCTCTGGATTGTATGTGAGGCCACAGCTTACAATTGGTGATATGGGACCTTAAGCTGGAAACATCAAAAAGGCAGCACCAAAAAGTAGAAGGCTAGTAACCCTCTGTTCATTAAGAAACTGCCTTTAAATAATAGCTTCATCTACTCCATCTTTATTTATAGTGATAGCAATATAACTGTTGAGGAAAAAAAATATATACACTTTTTAAGAATACTAACTTTTCTACTTATTTACTGATTTTCAAAAAATTGAAGAAATTGAACTTACTAAACTGTGAATATTACTCTTAGCACAAAATTTCTAGACAAAATGTAAGAAAACTCCCTTTAAGTCAGTTTCTCTTTCACACTTGTTTTGTTTTAAATATGCTATCTCATAGGTACATTTCTATGTGATCTATAACTGCACTTCAGAACTATTAAAATTTTTAAAAGTTTAACACACAAGAAACCGAACTTGTCTTTGAGTTCTTTGTTAAAGATATGGAATTCTATGCATTAACTTTGTTCAAAATATTACCAAAACCCATAAATAAAATGTAAATGTTGATAAAGTATTATACCACTAGATTTGTTTCCTTTTTTCTCTATCGTCCAGAATGGAGAAAACAAGCCACTCAGCTCAATTTTCAACTGGGCATATAACACAGTCATGATCTCACATGTGAAATTCCAGGCAGTTGAATCTGTCTGGAAGCCCCTCTCCTCTAAATCCTCCCTTCTTTCAACCCTTCAATTAGAGATTTGTGAAAATCATCTGTGTTTTCTGCATCTCCCAGAGAAGTGTGACTTTGTGCGGCAGTGACCATAAGCTTCAGCATTAGTGAGGGGAATTATAATAGAATTATATAAATGAGTACTCTTATTTAATATAAAATTTAAAAAGGGAAAAGAATAAAACCCCACCTATATAGTAATGTTAAACTATCTCCATTTATACTGGCTGAAGAATAGTAACTTCCTAAGCAATTTTACTAAACATAAAGAAAAGTAAAAAGGAATACATTTTAAAGGTGACTTCTTATCAAGATATTGATGCCTAAGATCAAATCAAGCAAAACACATAATAAAATAACCAGCAGCTGTGAATATAAAATGTGTAATAAAAATGAGTATAAGCATAAGGTGTTTATAATGACAAAAAGATACTATTTTTGCTCAATATCCTTAATATGCTATTTTTGCTTAATATCCAAAAATGCCTTGTTAATGAATTTGCATAATCTTTTTTAGTATTTCTTTCTCTGACAGAGTCACTACAATTATATCTGTCACAGAATGCCTGAAGAAGTATATTGTATAACATCCTTATCCTCATTAAATATCAATTACTTCTATAATAGTTTGAACACAAAGAGAAACAACTATTGAAATCTCATGAATCTGTCCATCTCACTAAGATAACCAAGAACTTTTCCTTTGTGAACAGATGCTCCAACCTGGTGGTCAAAGATAATAAAATCTTTATTTTACAGTCAACATCATTGATGCAAATTCTGCCATCCAAACAAATAAGGGAAACATATATTCAATCACTTCTGCTCATACCTAGGATTAGAGATAATTCAAAACATAGCATTCAGACATTGCCTAGCAAGAGAGTCTGAGCTCACATAAAAAGCCAAGGTTCAATCTTGACATTTTGTGCAAACTTAGAAGAAAAAGGCTTTGCTCCACAAGTTCTGTGCCCTTTCAATGAGATAAGAATTTCCTAAATAGAAATTTAAAATGCATTGTTACTTATTTCTGTCTGAATTACTTTACTTTCTACTTTTCTGTTCATTTCTTTGCCCTTTAAGTAAATACATAAGAGATATATATAAGAACACAGTATTTGACTAAGTAGATCACAAATACAGGAAGGAAAGTGTAGAAGAAAGAGAAGTATAAGGTAAATGGGTTGTCTCCTCCTATGAAATCATAAGCTCCTTGAGGACATCAATCCCATTAATATGATTTGGCTGTGTCCCCACCCAAATCTCATCTTGAATTGTAACTCCCATAATTCCCACATTTTGAGGGAGAAACCCAGTGGGAGATAATTGAATCATGGAGTGGGTCTTTCCCATGTTATTCTCGTGATAGTGATTAAGTCTCATGAGATCTGATAGATCTGATGGTTTTATAAAGGGGAGTTTCCCTGCACAAGGTCTCTCTTTTGCCTGCTGCCATGTAAGACACGCCTTTCACCTTCCACTATGATTGTGAGGGCTCCCCAGCCACGTGGAACTGTGAGACCATTAAACCTCTTTTTTTTTTTTTTTTAAATAATTGCAGTCTCAGGTACATCTTTATTAGCAGTATGAAAACAAACTAATACACCCATCACCTTGTTTTACATTTTCCATGGATCCAATTATTAGGCTGGTGCAAAAGTAATTGTGGTTTTTACCATTACTTCTAATATAAAGATTTTATTGGGCCTCTTTAAGTTTTAGCCTATGTGACAGACTCTGCAAATAAAAGGCTAATAAGATTCAATGCCCATGCAGAGTTTATATTCAAATAGAGGAGAAGGATCTGCAAATAACATTTAAATTATTACATAGTAGTAAGTTCAACGTATCCTGTAGTTTCATGAAGTCAGGTTTTCAGTCAGCTTGACTCACCATGATAGCCCCAATGCAGTCTTGCACTCACATATGGTTAGTCAAGCAATCAATGTCCAGTCAAAAAGAAAAGGCCACTCAAGATATTTCTAGGAGAGAGGAATTTAATGTCAGGAACTCATTACAAATGACTTAGAAGAGCTGTAGGGGCTAAAAAAAGAAAGTGGGAGCCAGCCAGTGAAACAACATGAGGTGGATTACCCAGAGCTCAAGAAGCTGCTCCTACACCTGGGCTGAAGCCTAGAGCCTATACTGACTATTTGAGCTGGTGGAGGCAGTGCAACTGATGCTGACACTGTTGGAACTGCACCACAGCTAAGCAGGAAAGACCCAAAGAAATACATTTGTGCTAATCCCACTGGAGGTGCTGCTGCTATTTCTGCTGTTAGAACAGCATTGCCTAAGCAGGAAGTTGGAGCCCCTGCTGGGGCTGCCATGGTGGAAAGCATCTTCTGAAGCTGGGACTGGGAAGGAGCAAGTTCCACCCACCACGCCCCCCTCGTTGGTCTTCAGACCCCTACTAGTGTAACCCATTGGTGGAACCTAACAGGAAGCCAACTGACAAGGCAGACTAGAAAAGTAGTTTTCAGGCTTTCAGCCTGCTGGGATACAAAGGAGAAGAAGGAAGAGTGTGAAAATCACTAAGACATAGGAGATATATAGCCAGCAAGTAGCTTTTCAGATAACATGTGCTGAGTGAAAAATAGACATATATAAAATAGATAAACGTAAAAGAGAAAGGACTAGTAACTCTGTCTAGAATTACATGTTTAACTCCAGTGATTTCCAAATATTTTTAACAACAAAATCCATATTTTTTCAAATGAAATTTTAATAAGAAGCACTAATATATCTTAAGTGACAAAAGGAGATACTTAAGTTATAAGTTCAAAGGTATTTAATACAAGTTACAAGTTATTGAATTTATTGAGAATAAAAAAAGCTGTTACAGTAAATGAAAACATTCTTATATAGTGATTCCAATGGGCACTTTCAGTCAAGAGTCATAAAATTCTAACTGAATATTAGGAGTTTTCCTGAATGAAGCACCTATACACAATCCTAGGGTTTCAAGAAACATTAGAACATTTCTATACCCACAAAAAATTAAAAATAGTACATTTGAAAAAGAATCTTAAATTATAACAGATATCAAAAGGTTCATAGCAATAACAATATTTCACTATAGTGAATCTTAATTTTTTAATATAGTTCATTACAACAGAGATGTATGTATATCCAGGCAATAATTAGTTTACTAAAATTTAACAACTGCATGTGACAAAAGCATTGAAATGCAAAGTCTCATAATAAGCAGTTAATAAATTATATTTATCTGTAGCATTTAGGATACTCCAACTCCCTTTATAAGATCTGATAAGATAAAGAATCTGGCTTTGCCCACATCACTCTTTTGCTCAAATAATTTCAATATTTCTTCACAGTGCACAAGATAAGCAATAAATAACTAGTTGGCCTAGAATTCAAGGACTTCTAATGTCAAGAATATAACTAATATTCCAATCATATCTTTCAAGATTTATTTAGATAAATTCTTGGCTTCAATTCATTGGTCTCTGTACATTATTCACATTTTTCTGCCTTTTCACCTTCAATCAAGTCATTTCCTTTATCAAATTTCTTTATCAAAGCCAAACCATATAAAATTAAAAATTACTTTAAAACATGTTCCCCTTGCTGAATGTTGAACTTCAATGTTCCTTATTCTACTCCAGAAACAATTCTGGATATCCATGCCTATATCTACTCCAGTTGCCTTTGTAGTATTTCCATCCTCTCTCTCTTTCTCTGTGTGTGTATGTATTCAGGGCAAGGGGTGTTGAAAAATGTTAAATTGGATTTGAGAGCACCATTTACCAACATTCAAATGCAGGTCAAATTTTTAAATAAAAACATCCAAAATATAATAAAGGATGGCAAATTCATGAAAGTAATTATGGTGTATGTTTTACTCACAAGCACCTATTATAAAATGATAAAATGTAGTGCTCAGTATTTGTTGATTTAATAAAATAAATTAATTTTCGGACATGGTAAAATATTATAGATAGGTCTCTATCTAGCTCTGCCTCACCATTGGCAGATATCAAAAGCTAATTAAGGTATTTACTTACTGAACCCAAATTTACTTTCATGATCCTTCTCAATATAAACCAGCCATTACTTATCACTCAGAATGGAACAGAAGATAGTTATTTGCGATACATTGACACAGATTCAGTGTATTAGTCTGTTCTCATGCTGCTAATAAAGACATAACCAAGACTGGGTAATTTAAAAAGGAAAGAGGTTTAACTGACTCACAGTTCTGCAGGGCTGGGGAAGTCTCAGGAAACTTACAATCCTGGTAGAAGGGGAAGCAAACACATCCTTCTTCACAGGACAGCAGGATGGATAAGTGTGAAGCCAAAGGGAGGAAAGCCGCTTATAAAACAATCAGATCTCATAAGAACTCACTCACTATCATGAGAACAGTATGAAGGTAACCACCCCCGTGATTAAATTACCTCCCACCAGGTCCGTCCCACAACACGTGGGGATTGTAGGGACTAAATTCAAGATGAGATTTCGGTGAAGACACAGCCAAACCATATAATTCAGTCTTTAAAATATGGTAATTTGTATTTTCATTTAACATTTAATGTTATTTCAACAATTTGTTTCACCAACTGGACTATAATTCATGTGAAGACAGGGAGAAAATATATCTCCTCAGCCTATGCCAGCCTCTACACATAATGTGTAATTATTAAATATTTGTTTAAAATGATGAAATATATGCAGAATCCGTGTATTATGATTCATTTCCGCAACGCACTCGGGTCAGTGAGTGTAGCTCAGGAGAGCTTAAAAAATTACTGTAAAACATGTTCCCATTGCTGAATGTTGAACTTCTATAGAGCATACGCAGTTGAAATTTCTGACACAAATCTCCTGAGGATCACTGTCAAATATAAGGCCATTTGAAATGGACATAAACTCTTCTTCTGCCCTTTCCCCTTTGCCTCTAAGTTATTGTGCAATTTCAGATTTTTTCCCATGTGCTAAAAATATAGCAGAGAAAAACAATTACACTATTCTTTTCATCTGTAAGTCACACAAATGATATCTGGTCTTGCAAATGATGATGTAATCAGCTCTTCTTTTAATGTTATATAAAAATAAACCCTCATCAAATAAAGCTGTACATAAATATTAATATAATCAGGTAAGTGGGGTAGAGTGATAGGAACTTTAGTGCCTTTAGTCACAAAAACAGGATATAGGATTTGGTGTGAGTGGTACGAATCCAATCACAATTATCACCAAACAAAACCATGATTTAGCTTTGCAGCTTGGGCTTCACCATTTTTACTGGATGAACAAGACAACAGCATCTATGCTGCAAACGAGGACTGAAAATGGTCCAGCTCTCTTTCTTAAAAGGAGGAAAAAAATTCTTATTTTTTATCATCTTTCCAGTCTGCCTCTAAAACACATCCTGGAGGAAATGAGTTGCTTACAAAGTGTGGAACAACCCATTACTCCTATATTTTTTATTCTATAAAAATAATGAGTTTGATATTGGTTAAAATATTAAGATGAATCCAGTCAGGATCCTTACAGCAAACTCTCATTTATCATGCTCAGCCCCTCTATCATATCTCCTTGTAGCTAGATAATCCCTTTCCCATTTTGGTTCAGAGAGCTTCATACACACTACCTCATTAACTTCACAAAGAGCTGTGTGAGCTAAAGAGAAGGAAAGTAAACCAATATGAGACCTGGAAGCAAGTTGCCGAGTGCCAAATGATTCACCAAATACCCATGGACAACTAATGCAATTGAGTTTATTAACCAAGATTTCTAATCATTTCTTTTTCTCTTACCTCTGTCAATGAGCCCATGAGTCTTCACACAAATGTATGGCAGACAAAGTTAAACAGAAAGTGGATCAGTTCTCTAGGAATGATCTTTAGTATATGTATCATTAACCAGGATGATTCAGTCAAAAAATAAGTTTAATTAACTAGCTACTCTGGGCTAGCTTTGTACCAAATAAAATGAGATTGGTAGCAGCAAGTAAACATTATCCAAATTGGCTATTTACCCACATGAATTTACCAGATATCTGTTCAGTCTTCAAGATGACTTCTGTTGGGTGAACCTAACCTTGATAGACATTTTTATTTTATTTTATTTTAAGTTATTGGATATATGTGCAGGACATGAAGGTTTATTACATAAATAAATGTGTGCCATAGTGGTTTGCTGCACCTATCAACCCATCACCTAGGTATTAAGCTCCACATACATTAGCTATTTATCCTGATACTCTCCCTCCTTCCATCCTCTGACAGGCCCCAGTGTGAGTTGTTCCTCTCCCTGTGTCCATGTGTTCTCATTGTTCAGCTGCCACTTGTAAGTGAGTACATGCAGTGTTTAGTTTTCTGTTTCTGTGTTAGTTTGCTGAGGATAATGGCTTCCAGCTCCATTCATGTCCCTGGAAAGGATATGATCTTGTTTCTTTTTATGGCTGCATCATCAGATTGAACAGACAACCTACAGAATGGGAGAAAATGTTTGCAATCTATCTATCTGACAAAGGTCTAGTATCCAGAATCTACAAGGAACTTAAACAAGTTTGCAAGAAAAAAAGCAAACAACCCCATTAAAAAGTGGCAAAGGACATGAACAGACATTTCTCAAAAGAAGACATGTTTTCACTTGTGATTGATCTAGTTTATAGAGTCTTTTTGTTTCATTAGTTGAACTCAATATCAAGAAATAATTTTCCGAGAGATCTGTGAGAATAGTATATTCAGTGCTTAATATAAGCATGAAACATGCTGGAAACATATTATAGGGAAGAATCCAAACTGGTCTCCAAAAAGCTATAACAGATATTTCTAAGCTCCATTTCTATGATTATGAGCTGTATTAAAATATTGGATATTAAAAAAAACTATAAAATGAAAGTGGTAAGTTTTAGCCAAAATTCTGTATCATATGTATTTAACTTCTCTTTGGTAAACCTTTCCTACATACTCTCTAATACAGTTTTCCTTTTCACTCCATCAAAATTTTTATTCTAAATAACCAATCAAGTAGGAATAAGTGAATTACTCCACCTGGATTAGTAATGAATATGAATTTACTGAGCTCTTTATTGCACTCAACACAAGGACTAGAAATTGAGGAATGCAAACTACTACAACCATCAAAAAGTTTAACGATCCTTAAATGCATTACCTATAACTTAACCCCTCAGTCTACCTCTATTTGTTCCCTGTCTCAACAAATACCATCATCATTGTCTGTCCAATTGACTCAAACTGGAAACTAGTAACTCCTCTTCCCCATTGTCCCCACACACCTAGAAAAGTCTTATGTATAATGCCTCTTTGTCAATTCTGAAACTGATTGCTCTACCACTGTCTACATCTAGAGCACCACTGTCTAGAGTCTGAATTATTCCCCCAGCTCTAAGCTTGTCTCTATTCAATCTAATTTTAGCATGTACATGCAAAGTTGTCTACTGAACGTCCAAATATGATATTGCCTCATCTCAACTCAATAGCAGTACTCTGATACTATTTTCTTCAGGGTTAAGTTTAAACTTAGAGTAAACTGTCCTTCATAAATTAGTCATAGTTTGACCCTCCAACCTTATCATTTTTAATTCTACTAATTCTATGTATGTGTAGCTTAGCCTACTAAATGTTTGCTAAAATCCATTTATTTTTCAACTGTTCACTTAGCAAGACTTCATTTCCCAGCATTTCTTACCATTTTGAGTGTTCATATGACAAAATTCTGACCTGTAGGATGTAAGCAGGAATGATACGTGTCACTTATACATCAGAATGGTTGAGAAATGGGTATGTCTTTCCCATAGTATCTTTTTCTATCTGCCAGTTAAATAGGGAGGCCTTTAAGGACCCAGAAAATGAGAGAGATATAAGACAAAGGAAGGCTAGATCCCTGAATTATTATATGGGAAGCTGCCTCACCAGGACCCCCGCAGTGGAATAAAATTTATGATTTATCTTTAACAGAAATTGACATCCTCTTAGTTTGTACATGATCCTTACCTGAGCCACCTACTTTTCCAAAATGTTTCAGGTATTCACTCAGTTCCAGGTTTGGCACATGACGTTGACTGTTTAAAATCCTCTGACCTTTATGTTGCTTTTATTTTTCTCACTCCTGATCATCTGCTAGATTTTGGATTAAAGCTCACTTCTGCGAATTATTCTTTACCAGCCTAAGCCTTCCCTAAAGCCATACCTGTCATCCTTTTATGTGATTTAAAACATCTTGGACCTACCTTATTTAAGCATTTATCACACTCACAGTATTATACTTTCCTATTGATCTGTCTATCCCACTAAATCTAGCAAGCTTCTTAAAAAGTGAGCCTATGACATGATCACTGTTGTATATTTAGCAGCTTACACAGGAACTGGTACATAGGAAGCATTTATATTTAAATCAATAAATCATCAATAAACTGCCTATAATATCTTTGAATCAATAAACTGCTTGTATTTATTCAATTCACAAATATTTATTGATACCTATTACATGCCAGCCACTATGACAGATAAATTAGCTATAGTGGTGAACAAGACAAAGTTTCTGCCTTCATACAAATTAGTGTGAGTGGGAAAAAGATGAAAATTGTTATAAATGCCAACAAGAAAAATTAGAGAGCATATAAAAGAGTATCAGGGTAGGAAGACTAATTTGGATTAGAAAGTGAACATTCTCTGATGTTGAATTCTGAAATAAAGTTTACTCTAGTTCAATGAGCAAATTACCTCAATCATGATGTATAAATAAGGAAGTCATGTGAGTATAACATGGAAGTTGCATTGGTTCATACAGTTTTTCCCCTAGCATTTTACTATATTATTCCTCTAAATTCTCACACAGTTGAGTCCAGCTTGCAAGCGACAGAGTGGTATAGTACTACGCACGCTGCTCATTCACCCCATGCTCCAGCTCTTAGCTTAGTCTGGCCACGTGCTCCATCATGAAACCAGTATTGCAGGAGTCTGCCTACTGGGTATACATTTTCTCTTTATCTCTATAACTCAGCAGTCTCAACTTTTTGTTGAAATCCTTCCATAAACCTTCCATTACTGATTTTTTATGAGAAAATATCCTGTATTTACTCCTGTAGCCCTTTATGAATAAGGAGCTTAACGCATTTTTAAAACTGTTCATAGTTTCATTGAGATTATTATTGATTTGTGTTAGTCCATCAATTATAAATTTTCAATGTTTCATGAAAATATGAAAATTTCATGTGGTCGGTCCCAGATCTATTCTCATATATACCCTGTTATTTTTCTGTATTTTATGGAATGAAAGGTTCTATAGGAACCTGTATATTTTGTTATAGTCAAAGATCTATACCTTCCCTGATTTTCCTCTTCCTTCTTAAATTGCTCCCATACAGCTTTCTCTGGAAGTTAATAGATGCCCTGCTCTTCTTGCCATACACCAAACACTGGGCATGTCATTTGGTTCCATCTGTGTACAGAAAACCTGTCCAAATCTACTTGTCTAACTGTGAACTTGGCCTCTCCATCCAACTTGGCAAGAGTTTTCTGTACACGGCATTTCAAACTGTATGTACTGTCACTAACAGAAATGAAATGTGGAGAAGACAATTCAGCTTATCATCTCACAGTGACAGAACTCTGTGCCTGGTTTCTTTGTCACACTAGGTAATGCCACTATATCAGCAGCCAGCCACACAGGAAATCTTGGAGTAATTGTCAACTCATCACTGTTCTTTGTTCTATAGATTCATTTTCTTTAACTCCTTCTGTAATTGTTCTTATGCTTCCCAAACTTGGCCTTTCTTTATTATGCTTTCACTTTATCCCCTTCTTACATATATCATATTAAAATTTTCTTATCACCAAACTTTGTGTGGGCCTAAAAGATAAGCATCAAAATCTTTGCTTTGTGAGACCCACTGCAGGTTATTTAACCTGTCTGAATCTCTACTTTCTCGTATGCAAAAATAGGAATAATTATATGCACAATTGTTATAACATTTGACTAATGGTGCATAAACTAAAATCAGGTTCAAAAAATGTAAAATCAAATTTAAAAAAATGGGAAGACATTTGCCAAAAGACTAAAAACATTAATATTATATCTTAATATGTTTACAAGCTGTTAAGAAATAGACTGAAACCCTAGTAAAAAGATAGACCATTGCAAAATATACATCTTTGGAGTAAATATCCAAGATACATAAGAAATTCAAACAACTCAGTAGCAAGAAAATAAATAACTTGATTTAAAAACAGGCAAGAGCCAGGCATAGTGGCTCACCCCTATAATCCCAGGACTTTGGGAGGTTGAGGCAGGAGGATTGCCTGAGTTCAGGAGTTAGAGACCAGCCTGGGCAACATGGTGAAACCCTCTCTACAGAAAAAAAAAAAAAAATACAAAAATAGCCAGGCATAATCCCAGCTACTTGGGAGGCTGAAGTGGGAGGATCGCTTGAGGCTCAGATATGGAGGTTGCAGTGAGTGGAGATTGTGCCACTGCACTCCACCTGGGGCAACAGAGAGAAACACCCCATCTAAAAAGAAAGAAGAAGAAGAAGAAAAAAAAGCAATGAACTTGAATTGACAATCCTCAAAAGAAGCCATACAAATTGCCAACAGGTATATGAAAAAATGTTCACCATCACTAATGATCAGGAAAATGCAAATAAATTAAAACCACAATGAGATATCACTTCACACCGGTTATTATAAAAAAAAATAAAAGATAACAGGCTTTGGTAAGGATCTGGAAAAAGGGAAACCCTTGCAAACTATTGGTGGGAATATAAATACATCTAGTCATTATAGTAAACAGTATGGAGATTACTTAAAAAAAATCTCTATATAATTACCATATGATCGAAGAATCCCTCTACTGGGTACGAGTCCAAGGAAAATGAAATCAATATGTCAAAGAGATATGTGCATTCCCTTGTTTACTGCAGCATGATGTGGCTATACCACAATCGCCAAGATGTGGAATCAATGTAAGTGTCCATCAACCAATGGATGAATATGGAAAATGTGATATTAGATAGATAGATAGATAGATAGATAGATAGATAGATACATAGATACATAGATACATAGATACATAGATAGATTACTAGGCAGCCACAAAAAGAAGGAAATTCTGTTATTTGTGAGAAGATAGATGGTCTTGGAAGACACTAAGTAAAATAATCTAGGAGCAGAAAGACAAATGCCACATGATATCACTCAGGTGGATTCTTATAAAGTTGATCTCCATAGAATTAGAGAGTAGAAAGGTGGTTAACAGGGACTGAGGTGGTTGGGGGGATGGAGACTGGGGAGATGTTGACCAAAGGATACAAAATGTCAGTTTGATAAGAGAAGTCAAAAAAAAATCTATTGTACAACATTATGACTATAGCTAGTAACAATGTAATATTTCTTGAAATATGCTAAGAGAAAAGATACAAATGTTCTTGCCACAAAAATAATAACTATGTTAATTAGTTAGATTTAGTCATTTCATAATGTATGTATACTTCAAAACATCATGTTATACACAACAAATACATACAATTTTATCTGTCAATTACAAAAGAGAGAGAGAGCACTACAGCCTTCTGGGTATATTCCACTTCTTTGAGAAGTTTTACACTTGACAGTTATAGGCAAATATTATTGTAGGCCACAAGATTATTACTCAAACTAATTGTTGTGCAAAACAAAATTGGTAAAGTGCAAAGTCTATCTTAATAAGAAATGTAAAGGTCTTATTGTTATTTTTGTATCATAACTGTGCAGCTGATTAAATCGTGGATTGTTTGTAACAGGCTTGACCCAATCTGATGAACCATAATTGGAGGTGGTAAACTTCACAGAAAAATCACGGGACTTGGGGTTGGAAGATCTTTACTGATGTTTAGCTTTCTTACTAGCTGTTTGGTCACAGCGAGATACTTCTCCGAATTTGCGTTATAAAACACCAAAAATTTTTAATCCTCAGGATTCTTCAAGCAAGGTGACCATAAACAAATAGGTAGCTTTTGTGTTGTACAAAGGCACTCATACAAGAAAAAAAGCAGGCTTAAAGCTCAGTCTGTGCTTCAATGACCAAATTTTAAGTCCCGGAGTTGGGGCCATCTATTAGGAGAAGCTATGACATTTTTCTTTCTAAAGTTTCCTTTGGCTTATTGAGCCCTAAGGTTGCATCTGCTCAGAGAAGGTACTTTTTATAGTTTACTGAAAGTTTCTACATAGGTTACCTGATTGTGAAAATTATAACAACAACAACAACAAAAGAGCAACTCTAGAATTCTATGCTTATGTAAAGTATTGTTAATTTTAAAAACTGTTAAGGAAAAAAGAGTAACTATATGAATAGTTATCTAACAAACTAAAAACTAAAATACTAATATTATGGGAAAGACTTTAATAATACAAGTAATCAGGCAAATGACAATTAAAATAACTACAAAATATTATCTTTATAAAATTAGTGAATAATTCAGTAATAAAAGTCATTATTGAGATGAGGATGTATTGAAGAGACACAAACTGTTAGCAGTTTAATTGGTATAAACTGTCTTAATTATTTTCCCAAAATTTATCAGAGCCTTTTAAAAAATTTTTGACTTAGAACTTTAGAACTTAAAATATAATAATAATAAAAAATCTGACTTAGTAAATTTCCTGAGAGTTCATACTACCAGCATTCTCAGAATTCTCCTTTTCCTAGGAATATAAGTAAAATATAGGGCAATCTTGCAAGAAATTATGAAGACAGTCATATTGATGAGGTCCATAGGTAAAATAACTTCTTACTGGCATTCTCCAAAAGATGAGAGCAATTTAAATAGATGCTTTCATGCCTTAGTGCTTCTTTATGTGATAGATTTACCAGGTACAAATCAATTAAAATCTGTAAAATGTACATGCATTTATATGTAGGAAACAAACTAACTTTTTTCAGCAGATAATTGAGAGAATATTGTTCAAATGTGTACTTTAGTTTACTAGCTGTCTAGCAAGAGGAGAAACTATCCCTTAGGTCTGTGTTCATATGCTTTTGTTACTATATCTTCAGATAAACTTTTAATATGAAGAATATTTGCTATTCTTCTACTTCTTCCTGGTATAATTTCTTGTTTGGTAGTTTTAAAATTTAAAATAATTTTTTTTCCTAATCTATCTAATTCCCTAGGGCCTCCCTCTTTCAGTAATTCTTTGAATTCACCACCAATTTGCTGGATTAACTATCCCCATTTTTATTGTCCATGATCTCCTCACATTCTCTTTCCCTTTAACTAGCTTAAATTCTATTTTATATCATTTTAATAATTACATTACATAAAATACCCCCTTGCCCCTTCTATCTCTCCACAGTTCTTTCCACTTAAATCTAATCCACTATTTACATTAGTTTACACCTTTGTTGCTGAACATGAATGGAGAAAAATCCATAGCCATGTTGACAGGTTTTACTTTTAATCAGTGACCACAAACTTCAAGTGAACCCTCACCCCTGCCTGATTAGCCTACTATGCTTCCCTAGTCATCTCCCATTTCTGTTCTCTTAAACTTCTACTCATCTATGTTTCCTGTCCTCTTTTTTCTTCCAACCACTCCCAGCTCAGATTATGACTTTGTTTTCTATTACACTAAAAAAACAGAAGCAATCAGGAAAGAGCTTTCTTATTATCTTCTCACCAAATCTGACAAATCTGCATCTAATTTGATTATGGAGGCATTCTGTGTGATTCATTTCTTCTTATCTGAACAATGAAGCAGGCTTATGTGATAGGTCCACTTTTATTCAATCTATTTCTTTAAAGCTAATGTTAAGGTTTCAGGAAGTTACTCTGCAGTTGGTATAGGGTGTGTATAAGACTTTTCTGACCCACCCTTTTTCTTTAGTAAATCATGAATCTATCTGATGATTCCTGTGAAAGTTAGCCATAAATTATTATATATTGACATCATCTATTAATAAGAATATTCCAGCTTATGGGTCACGTTGCATAATGCATAGAATTAACATTAATCTAAAGACTCTTATCTGTGCATTTTCCTTCCGAAGGCATTTCCAATTCATAGCCTTAGATTACAATTCAGGAAACTACTACAGTTGTGGAAAGCAGGAATCTGGTACAAATGCCCTTTTCTCTTTCCAACTTGGTTTCAAGATCTATACCACTAAGTAATACTGAACTATACGTGAAACTTGTGGCAGTTCTGAAAGAAGGATATGACAGTCTTTAGAGCTTTGGTTCCTTTAGCTCGTCTATAGTGTGCTACATATGTGAGATAATTAAATGTTAGTGAAAAAATGCTGTACTGCTAGTATGAGTAGAAAAATGATAAAATAAGTTTAGGTTAAGAAATGAAAGCGTACAAAATTAAATAAATGGAATTTGAACACAATTTCCAAGTATGTAAAATAAATAAGGCTGTATTCCTCAAAAAGATATTTTAAACAGTGGTACATTATAGACAATAGACAGGCACTTCTATCACTGGAGCCATTTGTTTGTAGATCCCAAGAGTTCTTTATCTTCATTTTTCCTTTTTCCTTGTTCTATGTTCATAAAGACTGCTAAAATAAAACAATAAGAAAGCAGCATGATGTACTGGAAAAGTTAAAAGGTTTAAATTCTGGTCTCAGTTTCACTAGTTTTTAGTGTTGTAACCTTAGCTTAACTCTGTAAGCCAGACTTTCTTCAACTGTGAAATTAGGAATGTAAGATACCTGCAACCTAGGGATATTGTAAAGATCTAATAATTTATGTAAGAAAGTGACTGTTGAAATGCCTAGCATACTCTGTATATTAAATAACTTTATTTTTAATAATTTCTTCAGTTTTGCTTGTACTGTCTTTGTCATTATTAAGTGAAACACCCTTCCTAAGCAATCTCAACCATTTCCATAGCAGCAGCTACCTATCCTTTACGCTGGTGCTCAAATCTATGTCATTGGTTCAGGGTTTTTTTCTGAACTTGTTTCTACTTGTAAATGTCCCGCAAAAAGCTCAAACCCAAAGTGAACTGTCTTTTCTCATTTTACCTCAAAATGTGTCCTTCAGTAACCTGGGGATCGCCTTAGGGCTCTCTTTCTCTTTCACCTCCATTTCCAGTATGTGGGCAGGTTTTATCAGGTCTACCTTCTCAACATCCCTTTAAAACATCATTGATATAGTCAGCATCTTTACCTCTTCCCCATGTCTTTGTTCAAGATCTTTGAACAAGAGTTTCAATCTTGTTTTCCTTCAAATGAGTCTCACTGTCACCAAAGTAATTTGTCTAAAGACAAGGGTACAATCTTCTGGCATCCCCATGGCAAACAGAGTAAGATCAAAATTCTTTAGTTTGATATATAGACTCCCCAATATCTGCAAATATATTTGGACTCATATGCTTCTTCCTCCACTGTAAGCTCTGGATATCATGAGTTTGCAGTTGTCTACACATGTGATATTGTCTCATGCTTTCTTGCTTCATCAGTTCTAGTCTTTCATGCCAGAATGGCCCTTCCACCTTATGCTCAGCTCAGTTATTTTATCAACCCACTGATGACCAGTTCATCTTTCCTGGAATCACTTAAGCATTACTCCAAGAAGTCCTCTCTGATGCCCTCTCCCTATATAGAACCAATCGCCTTTTGTGTGACCTCTTCCTATAATTTCCAATTCATTTCTGTTTACATAGTTGACTCCATTTCTGCCATTCAAGTTCCTTAAAGGTAACAACTGTATCTAATTCCTCATGGTGTACCCAGTCTGCATAGTCAGTTCAGGAGACAGATGCCACAATCAAAGTCTGTAATTTGAGAAGTATTCAGTAATGAGACTTTTCCCAAAGAGTGTGAGCAGGAATTTGGGAAACTAATAAGGAATAAGACAGAATCGGGAAGCTAACATAGAGGGAAGCCATACTGAAGGTAAGGGGAGAGAGTAAGTACAGAACACAGAGAAGATAATTATACGGAGAGGGCTTCCTGGGGCCCCAGAGCTGTATGGCCTTTTCTACAGGGATGCTACCAACCTGATGTAAACCCTGTAGAGAAAGTAACTAGGGCAATAAATACTCCTGCTTCAGTGTCCTCCCTCCATGCCAATATTTCCCATATTCTGAACACAGTCCAGAGCCGGAGGGAAATGCATGCAGGCTATTAATGTAGTCCATACAGTTAGCTTTCGGGGAGTCCAGAGCACACTGGAACAACAAAAAATATATAGTACAGAATTTAAAAGAACTGACAGATCCTAATTGCTTAAAAGGTATATGTTGAATGGAAGTTCATTGAATTATTGCTCATGTGCCTTTGAAACTTGTACAAAAATGGACAATAAAGAGTTAAGCACAGATGCTCTGAAATAGCATTTCTGCCAGCTTTATACAGGATTACGTTGTGCAGCCACTTAGCTGCTTCAGCAGAGAAATGCTTTAAAGGGAAAGAACAGGAAGCACTGGAGAAAAAGGTTTTGTCATATTTCCTGGGGGAGAAGTGTATTCCTGGTGGTGCTACCCAGAAGGTGGTCTTTTCTAACAAAAAGGTGATGTTTATGGAGGACAGCTGGAAAAAAAATTAGGAAGGCCTGCATGCAAACACAAATAAACAAGTAGACATAACAAAAGTGATGTCTAAATAAGAATACCAACAGCACAGGGATAAAGAGAAGTGAGTTTTAGTGACAGGTAGAGAAAAGCAGCAGCAGCATGACTAGAAAGGAAGGAGAAAATGGAGAAATAAAGTGAGATAATAAGGATTTACTGCAAGGAAAGCAGTCAGTAGTATCAGGAGGAAAAAGAGATATCTGCAGAAGGAATCTGTAAATCGCCCACAAAACTCATAACAACTGTGAGAGCCTTGGAATAGCATGTCTGCCAGCTTGGAAAGATTGTCCAGGAAATGACAGCCGGCTCACCCAGCAGGATCTGCAAGGACAATGAAGGCTCTTCAGGAAAACAACAAAATAAGGCCAAAAGAAGAGAAGAAATGGTTGGGGACCCACACTATTCAAATCCAGACTAATGAATTCCTAACAATTAGTTAGAGATCTCTCTCATTAACTGTACATGTACAAATTAATTCTTTGCTAAACTGATTATCATTTTAACATTCTGGGTATATGAAACTATACTCAAATAAATCAAATTGTCGATTAAGCTTCTAATCATTAGGTGTTAAAATATCCCAGCCAGGTATTGTCTATGAAAAAATACATGACTTCATGGAAGTTAGAAAGGAAAAATTATGTGAAGCAGTGTAACACAGTGCTCAAGAATGTAGGCGTCGATATCAGACATACATTTATGTCAATTCTTGCTCTACCACATAGCAGATACATTAATTGTGTTTTAGTCTTAGTTTCTTCTTTTGTAAAATGGACATGGTGCTTGTTCTTCCTTCACAGGTTTCTTATGATAATTAGAAGAGTTAAGACACTTTAAATCATACATAGTTAGTGCATATTAACACAGTGCCTGGCACACATTAATTGTTCAAATCCTGAATTATTACTATTTCTGATGGAGCCTATTTTTATTTGATTTACATGAGGTTGAAAGGAAACTTTCGAAAAATTTTACGTTTTGAGGATTGTAAAATATTGTGCAAATTTAGGATATCATTGGCAGGGTGTGATGGCTCAGCACTTTGGGAGGCCAAGGCAGGTGGATCACCTGAGGTCAGGAGTTCAAGACCAGCCTGGCCAACATGGTGAAACCCAGTCTCTACCCAAAATGCAAAAATTAGGTGGGCATGGTGGTGCACACCTCTAATCCCAGCTACTCGGGAGGCTGAGGCAGGAGAATCTGGTTGCAGTGAGCTGAGATTGTGCCATTGCACTCCAGGCTGGGCAACAAGAGTGAAACTATGTCTTGAAAGAAAAAAGAAAAAAAATATATATATATACACACACACACACACACACATATACACATATCACTATTATATACAATTATTTATAATCTAAGGGGAGTGACTGAAAAAGTAGCTTAAAGATGGCAATTTTTAGCACATCAAGATGCCATATCTAAATTGTATTGTTGGGTCGTTACATTGTATTGTAATTACAGGGAAAGATAAATAAACGATATTGTTTATGAATTAACTACATATCAGTTAAACTACATCATCATAATATCCAGTTATCTCAGTTTTTTCAATCATATTTTTCTTGAGTTATATGGTTTGAAAAATAAAATATAGAGGAGCATATCATATTTGTATTATCTAAATCATATTAATAGTTTCAAGAGTCATTCTACTTTACAAAGTTACTTTAAAGTGTTAGACACATAGTGGGTGCTTAATGAATATTAAAATTTTTTGACTAAATAGATGAGACTTGTTTTGATCAAAATTTTGGTATAAGTTAGAAATCAAGCATGTGGAAATAAAATCTTAGTGATTAATCATTTTTAACTAGATGAAAGTCTTTGTAAATATAACTAATGTACCTAGATGAAAAATGAACAGGTTTTGAATATTGAATTAATGGGTTTGAGCTGAGAAAAAAATTGTAACACATTCCACACTTGTATACCATATACCACACCACTTCCCAACTACCTCCAACAAAAAAGATGAAAGTTAGGCCAAAATTTATTATTGCTTAAAATAATACTTATCGCTGTGGAATGTCTTTGCCTTAACTCTAAAAAGTATGATTTTTGAGTCAAATCATTGTATTCTTTATTTCTATTTATTTATTTCTATTTTCTCTAGAGTAATTTCAGAGAAATGTTTGAGAAATACCCTTGTTTAATCAGAAAAAAAGCAAAGGAATGAATTAACTCTGGAGTACTTAAGTAGAAATCATTGAAGCCACAGTGTGCTCAGGGCACTAGATGTGCCTCCTTGGTGATTTTCATAGTTCTTGCAACAAAACTTTTAAAATATGAAGAAACCTGAGGTCAAATATTTGAGCTATTTTAATCTAGAACTGAATTGTATATATTCTGTATCTAGAATATGCATAAAATTAATTCAAAGCCATCTTCTATGCCAATGCCCCTGCATAAATGACACACTACACTCTCTTTCACTAACAATGACTCACTATAGCAGTGACATTACTTCTGAATTTGAGGTGTACAGGAAGAGAGCCAAATGGATGCGTGGTTTTTAAAGAACCCCAAGTGATTCTACTCAGTTTTCCTTCTTACTATCTCCCTCCTGAGAATCTCCAGATGGAAAATGAGAATTTCAATGATGTTAAATGGAAAATACATCTTCTGAAACACACACACACACAATATTTATCTTCATAAGCTAAAATTAACTGAGCACTTTTTGTTAGACATATTTTGACTATTTTAAATGCATTGTCTTGTTTGAACTTCAAAATAGCTTTAAAAAGTTGACATTCTTTCCAACTTTGCAGATGAAGTGCCTAGACACAGAGAGGTTAAAATACTTAATTAAGATTGTAGAGTAAGTTAGCGGTCGAACTGAGGTATGAACCTATGGCATCTGGTTTTAGAGCTTGCACTGTAAACCATGAGGCTACGTTGCAAAGAAAATGTATTTTGGCTAACATATAAACAAGTCTGATTTTTTTTTTTACATAAAATGCGTGATTGTGTTGTTTGGTACCATTCTGTTCTTGCTTATGCTGCCAAGCCTGCCCTTCTACTTTTTCTTTCCTTTCCCAACTTCTATCCATCCTCCAAGACTCACCTTAGTTACAACCTGCTTCAAGACTTCCATGGAACAAACAAAAGGCTCTAGGCTTCCCCACATAACTCCATCAGAGTTCTGTATTCATTCCTTCTCCAACAAAGTTATCACAAGTATCATATGTCAGGCTCTGTGCTAGACATATACATCATTTAAATTGCTCATTTAAAAAAATCTCTAGTTTTGATGGCAAGGCTTTATTAAATTTTGCCTCTTTGGAGTCTGGCAAAATGGCTGGCACATAGGCTGCTTATTATTTCTAAAACTGAAATAAAGATTAATATGTTGTATCTAGTTACATCAATATCAGTGATCCACAGTAATAGATAAGGCCTTTCCAGAATACCAGAGAATGTAGGCAGAGATTCAGAGGGAACTGTAAGCCTCTGCTATAGCCAGTTTCCTGTAATTTGTTTCATTAGTATGATAAACGTTTTTAAGTACTTCTATGTGTCAGGTCCTATGTTAGGCACAGAAGAGAATATTCCAAAAATGAATAAGGTTTATTCTCAGCCCACTAGGACTATATATTCTAGTGGAAGAAATAGAGTATATACTGGGCTATTTTAAATGGGTGTGATAAGGACCACAATAATACAGTTTCAAGAAAAAAATCCCTTTGAATTGAAGTGATTCAAGAGTACTTCCAAGAAAAGCAGGTTTCTGGATTGCAACTTAGAACACCTCTTGGTGCCAAAGGGAACTTCAGGAACAGAGAAGAGCCTAAATAGAAACATTGTAGAGGAATAATACTTTGAGATATTAACTAAGATTTGTCTCCTGCATATATTTTATTTTACTTTTTGTCCCCTTTCCTATTCTCCCTATTACATTAGGGGAGAGATCTCACAATATGCAAAGAAAACCCTCTTTATTTTCAAAACCCAAAGCCTTCAAATCTCAAAACACAAGGATTTTGCAGTGGAAGAAGCTAAGCCCTGAACCATTAAAGGCATAAAGTTTATTCCATAAACAAGGAATAAAGAACCAGACCTCCCCACACAGACTAAATAAGGATTCCAGTAAGTAAAATGAAAAATAACGCAGGAGGAAGCTAGGGCTTAGACACTGATAGGTTTCTGGAAAGAACCCCTAATTCTAATCTACCATAACTTTGGAAGATATAATTAAATGCCTAGATAGGATTGAGATACCTAAACCAAGATGGGTCCTATTTAAACCTAAAAATAAGAATAGTAAGATCTAGCCTTGATCAAGAACTTAATAAGGCCAGGCATTATTCTTACCAAATTTTATTTGAGTAATAACCAGATTTTGAAGGAATCATCACTACAGTTTCACCATTTTGTGATGACAAAACCAGGTCACAAAGAAGTAATTTGCCCAAAGTCCCTTAATTAGAAATAGCAGAGTTAGTATTTGAACCACAGAAGTCTGATTCTAGATAGTGAAAGGGCCAAGGTAATGCTTTCCTTCTACCTTTTAGAGGTTTGCTGAAAGTAAGTTGCCAATGGGCAGATTCAGAGGAGAAAAAGGCATAAAAAATGTATTTAAAGCAGACTAACACTGAGCCACACACAAAGTACAGGATTTAAAGAGGGGCCAGATGGTTGAGACTTTCAAAATTTCTATATTTGGGAGAGATGTAGAGAGACTTTATTTTGTAAATAACACTCTTGGGAAGCTGGATGAGACTGACAAGTTAGGGAAACCTAGAGGTGGAACTGCACAGGAACAAAGGTGGTCTTTTTATGCAGATACAATTTCTTAGGTAGTCTCTTGAAGAAGCTGCTCCCAGAAGAATAGATGAAAATCTGTCTGGGTGTAGTGATGACTTTTAGTTATCTTCTCTCCAGTGATTATTGTTTCCTGGCTTGTCTGTTTGTTTGTTTGTTTTGATGAGATTATTAGAGAAGAAGTGTCTTAATGCAATTCCATTTCTTTAGGAAAGTTACTTACCTAGTCAGATAAGGAAATTCCAGAGAAAGTCTCTCCTGGTGCTTCAGGAGAGTAAGAGCATCAGAGAGACGGGGGGCCTGGGAAAAGTCAGAGAGAGACCTTAAGGCTGCCTGTTTAGTTCAGCATGCCAAAGCACCATGTTTTGGGGTATCATTTTCTGAGCCTCAACAATAGGGCTCAAAATCACTGTGCTAACTGAGGAAGACAGAATTACCTAAGATTTCATTTCTAACACTAGCTAGGATTAAAGATCAACATGAAAACAATGAGTTCAGTTATGAAAAAAGGAAACAAGTTACATTTTTTTTTGTTGAATAGCTGAACTGTGGACAAAATCATAATGACAGCTTTACCATGAATGACTTTTTAATCTCTCAAAATGGTTCTGTGAATGTAACTATTATTATCAATTTAAATATGAAAAAGTACATCACATATGTAAATTCATCTGAAATTTCACGATTAGGGTGTAGCTCAGCAGTATTTGTACTCACACAATTTGACTCCCAAATCTATGTTCTCAATCACTATTATCATCGATGTGCTAAAGAAATGGTCACAGAGGTGTACAATAAAATGTGCTGCTCAGGCCAGGCATGGTGGCTCGTGCTTGTAATCTCAGCATTTTGGGAGACTGAGGTGGGTGAATTACCTAAGGTCAAGAGTTCAAGACCAGTCTGGCCCAACATGGCAAAACCCCATCTCTACTAAAAATACAAAAAAAAATTTAGCTGGATGTGATGGCGGGCACCTGTAGTTCCAACTACTCGGGAGGCTGAGGCAGGAGAATGGCATGAACCCAAGAGGCGGAGCTTGCAGTGAACCTAGATACCGCCACTGCACTCCAGCCAGGGCGACAGAACGAGACTCCGTCTCAGGAAAAAAAAAAAAAAATTAGCCGGGTGTGGTGGTGGGTGCCTGTAATCCCAGGTACTTGGGAGGCTGAGGCAGGGAAAATTGTTTGAATGTGGGAAGTAGAGGCTGCGGTGAGCCAGGATCAAGCCACTGCACTACAGCCTGGGCAACAGAGTGAGACTCCATCTCAAAACACAACAAAACAAACAAAACAAACGGTGCTGCTTAGATTTCCTGCTATAGGGAACATCACTGACTGATGGCCTCAAGCACTTTCTATTGAATGATTGTTCCCATTCAATACTGACCATGGCAAGACAATGTATGGGACTTCTCCAACATGGATTTTGTCCCTAGAACGCTCCTCATCAGCCTAACCAAATCTTCATTGGGCTGTGCTACAGTTTGAGACTCTTCCTACCCAATCCACTTTCTTCTCTTTCTCCTCTCAGAGCTAACAAACTTATATCATATCTAAAGCCTACCCTCACACTCTGGCTGCTTATTTCCTCCCCAAATCTCTCATCTGTCCTTTTCTTTTTTGGCATTTGGTTTTCTGTGGGCTCCACTAATGAAGTAGTAGAGAGATGAGAGTGATGTGGAAAAGACATGATACATGGGAATTTGGCTATGGCCCACTAACCACTCATTTTCAGTGAAAGGTGAATCATGAAGAGTCCTTGACACAAGGCCCAATTGCTGAAGATTTCACTGGATGATGATCTACCTTGCAGGTATAATGGTTCAAGCATTTGAAAGATAATCAAGTTGGCTAGTTAATATTAAATTGTATTGATACTGATTCCTTGCAGAGGGTAAGAAACTGAGGGCCACTAGCAAGTAGTTAATAAGTGTGAAAGCCGAACTCTTGACAGCCTACTAAAAGCCTTTTTCTCTTGGAATGGAAGAAAAGCATAGTTAAGTAGTATACCAAAGATCCGATAAAGTCAATGAGATCCAGAGACCTTAGAATGCTTGGCAAGGGCAGTTCTGTTATGCTAGACTCAGGGTCCTGGTTTGAAAAATCTGGAATTTTGAAATATGGGATGGGGACATGACCCTGAGGATGTTGGCTCTGCACAATACCCTGATCCCTCAGAACATGCAGTGGAATCCTACAGCATTTCTCAATGTACTTTGCAAGAATTAGCTGGCATGTACCATCAAGGGTCTGCAAAATAGCCTTGGGTTTGCATTTAGAAAATGCCTAATCATAAGGGCTAGAAAATAAGACGGAGTAAGAAAGAATTCATTGACTTGGGGGCACATTCTCTAGACTTAACATTCTCCAGATTTAACATCCTGACAAAGGACCCCAGGCAATGAGCTGTCTTGTGGATCAGCTGAGGCAGCTCTTTCTTTCTTTCTTTTAAAAATATTTATTTATTTATTTATTATTATACTTTAAGTTCTAGGGTACATGTGCACAACATACAGGTTTGTTACATATGTATACATGTGCCATGTTGGTGTGCTAAACCCATTAACTCGTCATTTACATTAGGTATATCTCCTAATGCTGTCTCTCCCCTCTCCCCCCTCCCCACAATAGGACCCAGTGTGTGATGTTCCCCTTCCTGTGTCCAAGTGATCTCATTGTTCAGTTCCCACCTATGAGTGAGAACATGCGGTATTTGGTTTTCTGTTCTTGCAATAGTTTGGTGAGAATGATGGTTTCCAGCTGCATCCACGTCCCTACGAAGGACGCAAACTCATCCTTTTTTATGGCTGCATAGTATTCCATGGTGCATATGTGCCACATTTTCTTTAAATGGAGTCTCACTCTGTCACCCAGGCTGGAGTGCAATCTTACCATCTCCGCTCACTGCAAGCTACGCCTCCCGGGTTCACGCCATTCTCCTGCGTCAGCCTCCGGAGTAGCTGGGACTACAGGTGCCCGCCACCATGTTGGCTATTTTTTTGGTATTTTTAGTAGAGACGGGGTTTCACCGTGTTAGCCAGGATGGTCTCGATCTCCTGACCTCGTGATCTGCCCGCCTCAGCCTCCCAAAGTGCTGGGATTACAGGTGTGAGCCACGGCGCTCGGCCTGAGGCAGCTCTTTCTTGGAACTTTGTTATAATCCAAAACTCATCCTACCCAGCCTTCCATCGTAACCTGTTTCCTTACACAGGTGTCAGACATCCGTTATGTCCTGAAAGCTTCTCACAAACTTTTATGCTCCTTCCTGCAATAAATCTCTTGCATCTCTTATCCTGTCCTATTATCTGCTACTAGGTGGACTTATACTAACAGAAAAAGTAAACACAGCCATAGTTTCCATAGAAGAAAAATGGGAAATGAGGCTGGAAACTACGCTCTGGAACTGGTTTCGCACCTTAAAACCCAGGCTGAGGAACCGTGTCTTAACCTACTGAGAAAACTGGTGAGATTTATAGTTAGCATTTAACATAAACAAAATTTGTTGTCAGTATCATAATTTGGGGTCAAGGGCAGGGAAATAAAAAAAAAAAGGTTATAAATCAAACATTTGAAAGTTGCTTAACATTTCAAAAATGTGAGGTATTGATGCAAGTGTTTAGTGTGGGTGTATGAAATAGTTATGGCAAGTAAAGGAGCTCAATAAGTCTCTCTCTCTCTCTCTTTTTTTTTTTTTTTTTTTTTTTTTTTTTTTTTTTTGCATTGCTTTGGACCTGTTTGAGAAATGTGAAGGCCCAGTTAGGAGGCTTTTCCATTTACTTCAATTAGCAGTGCTCTGGTAAAATAAGAGATTGGACAAGAGTTCATTTAAGTTAAGGAAATGTTACCAGATTGTACATGAAAAGTTAACACATTTGCAAATGAATATCCTGTCACCACAGATCTGTTGATGCCTGACAAAATACGATTAAGTAACAGTTAAAGGAGTACTATTTGCCATTGGATAAAAAATATTTTCAGGGCTGAAGTTGGGGTGGAAAGGATATCCCAACAGGATAGGCTTCTTTCAAAGTTGTTAAAGTTTGTTCAGTTTAGTTTAGGTTTTTTTTTACCCTCAGTACTTTCCATTACTTGAAATTCTTTTTTTTTCTTTTTTACAAAATGCATAATTTATAAATACATCAATTATTTTTTTAAAGCAAAATAAATTGAAATTAAGTCATGCTGATGTCATCAACCTTTAACATTGATGAGGCTTATTCAGATGTATGCTTATTTGGTGTCCACTTTCTTTAGAGTAATATTTTGAGAAAAATCATATTTTATGTAGTTACCTAAGTTTGTGACACTTGCATTTTGTGATATGAACTCTAAAAAGTTACCTTTTCTGGGATAAATAATGTAGTTGACCCACTTAGGTGACTTTTCATCCCAAAGAGGAGGTGTACAAGTAAGTGACTGAGTGTTAAATTAAATATTATGGACCAATAAAAACAGCAGTAGCTATATTTGAACTATCCACTATGAAATGTTATAAGAATCCTTTCTGTCAATTAATCAGTTAGGCTTTTAAGATGTACATGTTTTAATGTTATCAATGCTATAAACATAAAGTCTTTATTTTAGGATGCCACTTCTTTTTAAAAATCAGTGTTTATGTAATGTATGCATGTGTGCCTGTATGTGTATTATACTAATGAGTCAGGAATTGACAATTTGAAAATTGTAAATATGAATATAGATGCATTAAGTCTAAACTTTTTTAAAAAAATAATCTATTTTATTTAGTTTGAAAGCTTTCATTATCACAAATAAAAGAAACCATGAATTTCTTACAGGTATATTTAAATGTTATACTTCTTAGATTTCATGATAATGTCCATTGGATCAAACTTTTCATTTTATCTGTAACAAAGGTCTGCCTATTTTAATCCAAAAAAAAGTCTCTTAACTGTTTGAATATAAAGAGAAACCTAACTCAGAATTCAATAAATTATTCTTTCTTTGCATTACCTATTTTAGGTGTTTTATTTTTACTCATACATTTATAATTCATTTGTCTGTATTAATATAAAAGGCCAAATTATCTTAGATTATGCAGTTATTTTCTCCATTCTAAATTGGAGAGCAAGAGGGAACAGTCTTTATGTGTTCACAAGAGTCAAATATAAGCCGTATCTTTATAAAGTGAGCATCTTCCTTTAGTTATTTTTTTCTATGTTAAATACTGACATGTTGGGCAACAATTAAAGTATGGATTCAAACACTTGAGAATACTGCTTTATTGCTCCAACAGTATCATAGGCTCCAGTTGCTGTGTAGTTACTTCCTCTTTCTCTACTTAATAAATTTAAAAAAAACAAATAAAATAAAAAATAATAAATAAGTAAATAATTTTTTTTTTAAAGAAGTTTAAGTGCCAGGCACATTATGAGTTTCTATTTCCCCATGTAGTGGACAGTGAACTATGTTTCCTTGCCCTGTGTATATTCCTCCTTATTATGGTAACAACTCTCCACTTTTTCTCCTTACACTGGCCCTCCTCTCTTCCCAATCCTGTTGGGTCAGGTGGGCTGGTTTCACACCCGTAGCCCTGCAGGGAGGGAGGGACTGAGCACATTCCCCTCACCTGTCCTGCTTGAAGACTGCATTCTGTCTCCTTGATCAGTGATTCAGGGATAGGTAAAAAAATTTATGATGAGCCAAATGAGGGTTTTTTTTTCTCTCTCTCTCTCAGAAACATTTTGCTGAGTTGCAACTGAAATACAGTATGACTGGAACTGCTGGTGACCATGTTGTCACTGAGAGTGAGACTTTGCCTGAAAATGATACTAAAAAGAGTGAAGGACAGATGAGGGACAGAGGGAAAGACACCTGACAATATCCCCTAAGCACCCAGACTTAGCCTTGCTGATTACTGGACTTTTCAGTTACACAGGTCAGTAAGTTCTTATTTTTCTTTAAGCCAACTTACTTAAAAGTGTCATTTACTGCTTAAATAGGCCATTTTAATTAGGTTCATCTATAGAGAGTAAGATAAAAAAAGACAAAGAAATGGTACTTAAACCAACCTCAGTGGAACTACAGCCATCTCTGTTAAAACTCTTCAGGGTAGGGATTTTTTCATATGGTAGAGTGGCATGAAGTCAAATGCTTTCCTTGCTGCCTTATGCCCAGTGGAAGCTGACATCTGTCAGTCAAACAAGCCACATATGCCTGAATGACCAAACATTATGTAAAAGGGACCTGAACTGCTAAACAAATTGTTGTCTTTATTTTCTAAGGATCTTCTGACATTTGCTTTTTAAATTAGAACCAAGTCTTTCAAAAACTTAGTTTTCCATTTTATTCATGTGAATTTGCTACACCCATTCTTTCACATCAAATATTATGTGGCATTACTTCAAAGTACCTTTTGTATACTGGATTTTCTCTTTTTTCCCATCCTATTTCAGTTTGGGGGATTTCTAGAGACATTTCTTCATGGTCATGGATTCTTCTTTCCTCGGCTGCGTCACTGAAGGCATTTTTAATCTGTTACTGTGTGTTTCATTTCTAATATTCCTATTTGAGCTTTCCTCATCGTCTCCATCTCTCTACCGAAGTCACCAATCAGGTCTTGCATGTTGTTCTCCTTTTCAGTTAGAGCCAATGTTTAGGTACATCTTTTCTTGGTAAGTTGGGGCACAACATGTCTCTTCTCTGTAGATGCCTCTTCTAAGGCTTGGGGCCAGTTGGTGTCATGTGACATCAGCACTCCCATAGGCTCAAGAAAAGTCATGAATTTGCTGTTTGTCTAGGTTTTTTTCATTATAAAGTTGGTAGTGATACTCTCTAACCCCTTATATGCCTAAGTAGAAGCAAGACTCATGTGTGCAGGATTTAGACTTTGACCTTTTCAACAACAACAACAACAACAACAAAGCATATTAAGCCAGCTAGCACTACCAGCCATGGTTTACTTCCTCCAATTTTGCCATCTTTGTCTTCATAGCAATGTTGGTATAACCATTTACATATTGGGTTACATATAGTTTTATTATCTGATAAAATAATAGCATAAAATAGGAAAATAATTTTGCTGTCCCAGAAATAATAAATAAGAATTTTCTCATGAGCATAATGTAATTGAGTTAAAGATGAACAATATTAAAGTATGCTTAAACTGGTAAACCTTTGGCTTCAATCATTCTCATTGGGTCGAATCAAGCAAAGTGTAGGTTCCATCATGAGGCAGCAAATACAATTAAAGAATCTGTGTAAAATGCATGTTAAAGTTGGTGGCTAAAATTTGATTTGTATTTTAGGATGTTTGATCTTGTCTTAGTTCTCTGAAAAAAAGAACCTTTCATATATAAACCTACTGCTCATCTTCTATACAATCAACATTTGCACACATTTCTATAAGGAATAGTGCGATCATAATGGATAGAATTTTGCCGAAAAGGCTATCAAACTCATCATAAATTGTTTTCTTCATCCCAGAAATAGTGTTGTGTTCATGTAGACTCAATCATAGACATAATGGTATTGTGTATGCCTGTGTGTTGTGTGTGTGTGTTTATGCATATACATGACTAATTAATAAAAATAGATCTTTCAAGTTAACCAAATAGAGTTATCATACAATTATACAGAAATTAATGAACCTATTAGAATTCCAGCTAAGATCTCAGTTCTCTGCCTCCTCCCTCCTGCTGCGTCCTTGTCTATTAACCCTTCAGTATAACGTGATATAGGAGCCACATATTATTTCTCTTTCCTTCCTTCTGTCTTTTCTTCCCTCCTGCTCTCTCTCCGTCTCTCTTCCTTCTCTTTCCTTTGTTTTCTCTTTCTTCTGTTTATCCCTTTTAGTTCTTTCTTCCTTCTTTGCTTCATTTCATTCATTTTTTCCTGCCCACTATCAATTTTTATTTCTGTTTCTAATAAACAAACCCTGGTTTTCCCTGGAGAACCACTTTTCTTTCATTCTCAGTAAATGTCATAGGAAGAGGCAGTACCCCCTGGCCCAATTTTAGGGATAGGCTAAGATAAACCAAATCTTTGCTTAGCCTCCTTTGCAGCTAGTTATGGGTTGAGCACATGATCCAATTCAGCCAAATGGTTCCATTCAGTATTAATTCTGAGTTTTTTTTCTGAACTTGTCAGGAACAAAAATTGTTCCCTATACAGAAATCACTAGCAATGGGAAATAAACTGTCAAAGTGCTAAAGGCCACAAAAGACATAAATAAAGCCTCAGAATAAAGCCAACTGAGAGTACTGAAAAGACAAAGAAAATAGGATAAAATAACATGAGTTTTACTTTAGTCTTTCCTCAGGACATTTCAGTCATCTGAGATGCAGTCCCCTTTATTGTTTCATCCATTGTGAGTAGTTACACTTTCTACCTTTTTAACAGAATAACTTAGTATGAAATAAGATATTCTAAACAGCTTCATTCTCATAGAAACCATTTACTCTTCTACACAACAGGAAGGCTGGATATATGGAGTCGAACCATCTGATTTAGCGGTTCTATTTTAGCACATCAACAAAAGACTGGTAAAGTTAGGAATAAGGTTATAAAGATAAGGAAAAATTTGCTTTTTATATTATCTGTTTTTTCTTTCATTCTTTCACTACATAACTCTGATGTAAATTGTAATCTGACTATAAACCTCAAAGTCATGAGTGATGCACTTTATTTCCTTTTAAATACTTTAGGACCTGTAGTGAAATGCCTTTTCAAACTATAGCCCATCATTTAAAAACCTATTTACTCACTCACTATTCTCTAAACAAACCTTTAAGTACTCTACTAAATTAGGTTCACCTGGAAGTCATATGTTACTTCTCTATTTAAAAGTAAGTAGATGGAATACTCATCTACAATATACATATGAAAATGATCCAAAAGGTCTGTTCAAGGGACACTCCAGTAGCATTGAACAGCTTTACTTTCTTAGAGTTCATAAAGTAAGATATATTAACTTAATGTCATTAAAAATGCAAATTTATCTTTCAATTACAATTGATATTTTAGAGTTTACTGTGGGTGGCAGCTGTAGAGACAATTAAAGAATTCTATTTAAAGCTACTTCAAGCAAATAACAGCTATACCAGATTTCCCCATCGAATGAAATTTCTTTTAAAGATAGAAAGGATCAGCAGTCATTTTTTATCTAAATCAAGAGCAGGTTTATTTACCTATTATATGCCACTTCCACTAATAACATAAGGAATGTATACATAGATTATGAAATGAAAGATATAAATGTACAACATTGGCAGCGTGTATGATGATTACCCACAAGAATTAATCAGCATTTCTCATGCCATACACAATGCAGTTAGAATAGAAACAGCAAATCTGTTCAAGGAATGCAAACAAGCTGCATAAAAGGCTAAACAAGTAAAAGTATATCATCAACTATGACTCAAATTACATCTTTAAATTGTGTGCCAGCTTCCTTTAAATTAGCTATTTAAGAACTTGGTCCATGATAGACTTCATAAACTGAGAAGTACTCTATGTTCTCAGGTTCACAATTTTGTTTTAATGTCAGTGTGAGAATTGCATTTAATAATTCTGCTTGTAAATTAACCCTTACTTATACAAGTGATATATTGCTGTGGATATTTATGTATTTGTTAGTTATGGGATCTGTTGATAAGCCTCAGAAGTTCTGTAGTCATCCATGGTGACAATGTGGCCCAAGCTCCTAAAGAAAGTGTAGATTGTAGTTTTATTCCTAAGTTATTTTACAACCCAAATTTTTTCATTCTTGATATTTTTGTAACATTCTTAACATTTTCTACCAAGTTGTGAAATCAACCATTTCAGTTTTTGTTGTAGTCATTGCTTCTTTTCTTGTTCTGGATATATTGAGGTCCTTGGGATTTTAATAGGCTGCAGCAATTACTATTCAGTTCTTTGGGATTTGGAGCTAGTCACTCTTTAGTCCTCAGAACTCAAGTGGTAAGGATTCAACTGACATCTTGTGCTATGTAGAGATTCTGTCCAATAGCAGGTTTTAAAATGAAACTTAAGTCTAAGAAAATTCTGATGCAAAATACTTTCTCTTCCCATGTAAAATATAAAGAAATAATTATGGACTAACCATTTCCCCTGGAATGCATTTTGGCTATTAGTGAAAATGTTTATGATAAACTCTGTAAAGTCTAGAGGGTAAAAGAACAAGAACAGTAATTAGTGAAAACACTGCATTCGAATATTTCAATAGTCATGAACCAACTTCTTCCCTTGTAAAGGAAAGTTTAGGCGAAACTGAAAATCATATTATGCCTTTATTGTGATTGGGAGCACACCCAAATTCATCTCAATTCTCAATTTGTAGTTTTTAACATCTATCCACTTTTCTGTTCAAACATTTCAGCGCCCAGAGATGTTAAATAGCAATAATAATCTCATCTCCTTTAATGCAATTGCCAACAAAGAATATAAGGACAGGTAGATTGTGTTACACAAATTTTAGTAGAATTGTGCTTAATTTTTTAAATACACAAATTACACTCAGCATCAAACTTTTAACTCATGTATTTATATATGCGTTGAGAGAAAAATATTGTCATGTACAATGTAATTATTGCATCAGAATGTTGTGTATGGATAAACATAAATAAACAACTACATGCTTTTACATGCAGTGGAAAAGGGATAAATTGAGGGGGATGAGTAGTTAACCACCTGTGAATTAGAGTAACTAATAGTTAAAGGAATATGTGTTACCAGGAAAAGAAGGAACTGAAATAATTCACTTGCAGAACTTTTCCTTGAGTTTCCACTTATTCTCTACTTTGTTCAATAGGGGAGATGGGCAGCAACCATGTGATGATTATAGGGAGGGTGAAAGTACAATTGTTGTAGGTGAGCCCCAGGTCTGACTTTGACCTTTCTCCCTTGTATGTATCCACAATCACTTATTTAATAATCTCATCCAGGCTCATTATTTTTAAATACCATCCGTATCTCCAGTTTATAAATGTACCTTTAACTCTAAGTCCATATATTCAGTTGTATACTTGGTATCTTCACTTGAGTGTGTTAGAAGCAGTTTAAATTGTGTATGGCCATAAACAAAATTTCGTCTTCCCCATCTCAGTAGATGGCAACTGCATTTTTATAGTTGTCCATGTCAAAAACCTGAAGTCATTATCGATTATTCTCTTCTTTACATATGTAAATCCTGATTTGTCTACAAATCCTGTTGCCTTTATTTCAAATTATATGCTGAACTCAACCTCTTTTTTGTTTTCTACAACTTCCACTGCTAACACCCTATTTCCACTATCTTCTTTCACTTGGATTACAGAATTAGCTTCCCCAAACTGGTCTCCCTCTTTTCCCCTTGACCTTTGATAGCCTATTCTTAACACAGTAGCCAAGGTTGTCCTTTCATAATATACATCAGATTATGTCTTCTTCTAATCAAACCCTCCAAAGATTTCCTTTCTCACACTGAGTATAAGTCAAAGTGTTTAACATGGCACTACACAATCTTGTCTCTTTTTTAACCATATTTTTTGCTATTCTCTTACTCACTGCACTTCAGACACAATGGGTTCTTTCCGGACCCTGAAAATTCCAGACCCATTCTTGTCACGAGGTCTTCATATTTGTTAATTCCCTTTGCCAGTTAGGCTATTTCTAAGGTATCCATGTGGCTTACTTCCGTGCTTCTTTCGTGTCTTATTTCCAATGTCATCTTCTCAGCTAGGTTTTTCCTAACTACTCCTTTAAAATTCCAATCATCTTCCTTACTTTCTCAGCTTACAGGTATTCCTAATCAATCTCATGTCCCCTCCTAAATTGCATTCATAGCACATATTACCATGTGACATTTGTATGTATATATATTTTTATATATGCACATATGCATTTATATGTGTGCATGTATATTTACTTACTACTTAATAACATCTTTTCTTCCACTAGAAAGGAAACTATGAGTTGCCTAGATAAATGGAGAGCACATGGTAAATATTTATTGAATGAAATAATTCATCAATAATTGCTATGAAGAGGTATAAGGTACTTCGAGAGCCTACAATAAGTTTTGGCCGAGCATGGTGGCTCACGCCTGTAATCCCAGCACTTTGGGAGGCCAACATGGGCGGATTATGAGGTCAAGAGATTGAGACCATCCTGGCTAACACAGTGAAACCCTGTGTCTACTAAAAATACAAAAAAAAAAAAAAAAAAAAAAAAAAAAAATTCGCCAGGCATGGTAACTGGCGCCTGTAGTCCCAGCTACTCCGGAGACTGAGGCAGGAGAAGGGCGTGAACCCGGGAGGCGGAGCTTGCAATGAGCCTAGATCATGCCACTGCACTCCAGCCTAGGTGACAAAGCAAGACTCTATGTAACAAAAAATAAATAAATAAATAAATATAAATAAAAGTGAACAAAAATAAAAATAAAAAAATTAGATGAGTTTTGGCAGTCACAATAATTAGGAAGGGATTTCTTCTAAAAAGGAATCAAAGAGTTCTGAAGAATGAAGAGGCATTATCCAGGAGGAGAGAAAAGGAAAGGGAATTCTAGGTATTAAGAACAACATGAGTAGCCAGGGGTGGTAGCTCATGTCTGTAATCCCAGCTACTCAGGAGGCTGAGGCAAAAGGATTGCTTGAGACCAGGAGTTGACGGTGCAGTGAGCTATATTGCATCACTGCACGCCAGCCTGGATGGCAAAAAAGAGCACCGTGAACAGAATATTCTGAGGTGGGAGGGAAAGCCCATCTTGCAAATGTGGGAAACTCCAGTTTTTCTTTATATGTATAAATAGGACTTGCAGAGACTGGAAGAAAGTCCAAGTGGCTGGAACTTAGAGAGAAAGGAGTGACATGATATGCAATAAGATTGCAGAGCCAAACCACAAATGGCCTTATAGATCACATTTTGGGTTTTATTCTAATAACAATGGGAAGTCATTGATGATAAACATGGAATCACATAAACGTGTGTGTGTTGTGTTTGTTGTAAAAGGTTAACTCAAGCTGAAGCATAGAGAATATGTTGAAGACAGATAAGAATAAATGGAAGGAGAATATTGTGGTAGCTATGAAAGTAATCTCCATGAGACACGATAGCAGCTCGGACTAAGTATTTCTCAGCACTTTGCACTTATCCTCTTCTTCCCCGCCATTCCTAATCTCTTTGTCTTTACTTCTAGGAGTATTCAGGTCTTACCTCCTTCTCTCAGTTGGAAAGTGTTGAAATCAAAGAGCTTCACTCTACTATTTTCTACCACTCCTCCACATGTTGCCTGCTCTTTTCATAACAAATGCTTTCCACAGTTATTATGTATTTGTATATTTGTTTTAGCCATTTGGTTGAGTTCCATGGTGATGGTAGAGTGTTGGGAATCATATTTTGTTCATCTTGATATCCTCAGTAGCTGCTTCATTGAAGACACACGATAATATTTGTTGAATAAATGAGAAATTATGTCAATTGGTAGTCTGCCAACACAACAAAATGTTCCTAATATTCTTCTCAGTACTGCTCTGTAGATATCATAAATTCCTTTGAGATAAAGGCTTTTTCTGTATAGTCAAAGCATATATGCTCCAGATAAAGTTATATGTTAGTGTTGGATGTGCACTCAATGTTCAACTATACAAACAGCCCAACAGAATATAAATATGCCCCAAATGTTCAAATTATATGAAGATAAAGAAAGTATTAGGGAAATAAATTATACACATAATTTTCAACAAAATTCCTCAAGAGGCTAAAAATAGCATACAGTGAACTAAAGTGGCAACTCATTAAAGCATACCTAACAAGCCCAAAAGAGTTTATGTGGCCTCACCAAATTTTCTAATTCCCAAGGAATAGGTCAAGCATCATAAAATGTTGAATCATCTAATTTAATTTCAACTGTACAATAGCGACAGAATCCTTTCCCCTAGAGATTCTTAATAACCTAGGCCAGCCCTCAGCTATTCTAGAGCATGGCCTAAACTCTGTTGAATAAAACACACACATATATACACAGATTGATCTACCTACATGAAAACACACATTTGTGTGTATGTCTATATATGCACATACGCACATTAATTCAATATTAATGTTTTAAATAAAAGTATAAGACAAGTCGTGGAAACAACTTTTTGAAAAAGTTGTTAAAAGATAAAATGAATAAGGATTTTTAGTTACATTTGTTTTAGGATAGTATCAACGGTTAACTAGTACCATTTAAATGTTCTTTACCAATTTCCCTTACAACTATGCAGTTTTCTGGAAGCTGTAAGATTTTAAATAGAAGATTACCTTTCAGAAAAGTTGTAAAGAGAAGATCATAACTCCAGCCAGGCAAACATACACTCCTACTATCTAACTGTTAAAGAAGTAATGCAACTCAGTTCAGTATTAAAAATACTTTATACTTATGTTAGACATAAGAATAGTTTTTAAAGTAGTGTTCTTGGAAAGAGATACATACATTGCTTCCAATTTGTGAAAGTATTTAACACCTGTTAACCAGAATGATTTTTTGTCATAAGTAACATATTGTAAACAAAGCACAGACCTACCTAAAAAGATAATTTGGTTGATACTGCATTTTATATAAATACATTGAAATTAAGAAACATTGACTTATAAACTGGCCTCAAAAATCTGAATTTTAAAAAGCACAAAGATAGATCACAAGCTATTAGAATAAAAGATTAAAAACCAAATTTTGAAATAAGCAAAAATTTTATGTATAACTATGCTACTTATGTAGCATATGCAAATATAACCTTAAATTTGTGCTCATTGTGTTTACTTCAAATAATATTTTCTTCTCCACTAAAAAAGACATAGTATCCTTAACACACACAGGAACAGAAAACCAAATATCACGTTTTCATTTATGAGTGGGAGCTAAATGATGAGAATACTTGGACACATAGAGGGGAACAACACACACTGGGGCCTTTCAGAGGGTGGAGAGTGGGAGGAGAGAGAGGTTCAGAAAAAATAACTAATGGGTACTAGGCTTAATACCTGATTGATGAAATAATCTATACAACAAACCCCCATGACACAAGTTTATGTACCAAACCTGCACACGTACCGTGGAACTTAAAAGTTAAAAAAGAAAAAGAAAGAAGACAAGAGTGGAAAAAAATGGAAAGCAGTTTCTGCAGAAAATACAGAAACAAAAACAACTTTCACCAATAAACACTTGAAAAAAATACATGTTTGTGCAAAGTTCGTATGAAATTATTATCAGACACAGTATCTAAATAAGTTACAGATATTCCTTGCCCCACTTGTCTTTTTGGTTTATTCAAACTCTCTTGAAATATTAGTGTTTTATCATTACATATGAACATCCAAGTATTTGTATCTTTGATGATTTAAATTAAAAAATAAGTATTACCTTGAAAATCCATTTAAATCTATTTGTCATAATGTTGTTGCTTATACCAAAATATGATACAGAAGCATAGTGACTTACCTGAAAATTACTGAGTATTCAGGAACCCGCATAATAAAAAGTATCTATCTTTTCTCACCATGTATATTCCAATTCTGTTGCCTTAGCCCTGATATTTTATATTTTTGACATTACACTAACAGAACACATGCTAATGTTTAATAAATGTATAAAAATGTTCTAATACAGTGTTATATTCTATAGATATGAACTCTTTCAATTGTATGAAGTTCTGTGTTTGAAACCATATTAAATACTTCCAAGATATAAAACCATGTTCTACGTATTTTTGTAGTTTATAAGGCATCAAAAAAACTGGACCTTGTACTGAGAAGCAGTGAAATAAGTGTTAAGCACATTCACTATCAACTAACCTGTGTGGACCACAATATTCCATAATAAAAAAAGTAACACAATAAAAATTTCATCTCAGAGTATTGCTGAGAGTGGCTGAAGACAGAATTCCAGTGTTTCATATTTCTTCATGCACATTAATGCTTTCAAGTAGCATCACCAAGACTGCATTCATGGTATTTAAAAAAAAAAAAAATGCCTGAGATGTTTTCTCCCAACACACTTCTGATGCAGAAGGAAGGAGAAATGTTTGGGTGCATTCAGTTCTTCCTCTATTTACACGTTTTGAGTTTTCAACAAAAATATATTCTCTAGAAACTAGGATAAGGAATCATGTTCTTTTTTCTTTTCTTTCAGTATATGAGAAAAAAATATATAAAGAGAAATAAAAAGAAAAATCCCTGGAGTATTTTATGAAAGACTTATACAAAGCACTCATTCTACTGACATAAGGGCAAGTGTAGGATTATAAACTTTTTTATCATAAACAAAATTAAATTTTTATGATCATATGCTCATTGCTTAAAATCCCACAAATGAAAATTTATCATGGAAAAATAGAGATATTTTGAATACTAAAGTCCTTTATTCAACAACACAGAAATTTCACAAAAACAACTTTACTGGGCAAATTGAATGTGATTTTTTTCTACTTTTTTTTTTTTTTTTTTTTTTACAGTTTTGTACATGCCCCATAAGTAATTTTCTTTAATAAATACACTGTTTTCCAAAACCGCTTTTTAAATAATTGCACAAGCATACATACACCTTACACAAATATCTATTAGAAAATTTAATAGATAACTGCACAGTTCAGAAGAGGAGAACACTGTGAAAGGAGTACATTTTGTGGCCCATGTTCCTGAAATATCTGTTTTGCAATTGTGAAAATGGAATCCCTCCTAATATAGTAGCTGTCTTTTATTCACTAGGAATACAGATCTCAGTGTGAAATGCCAAATTTAATAAAAAAAAATCTGAAACATTTAGCTGTTACATGAGAACCAACTGTTTGATATCACTGTGAATCTAACCATGATCAAAGACCCACTACGGCTTTTTGCTGAACATATTTGACCCTGAATACTGTGTTCATTTAATGGCTTTCCTTTTTTCATTATTTGATTACAGATACTTATCAGCTTAAAGACTTTATATGCTTTAGCATTAATTGCACAACTTACATATCAGGGTTTCTGATTGAAAGGAACAGAACATTCCTTTCTTTTAGTGATTGCTTAATATTAATTCATAATAAGCCCACCATCCCTCGCTCCCTATAAATGTGTTTAGAAGAAGGAAATTGAGTGTTGGGAATTAAGCAACCAGGAGACATCTTTACATACTCCTACAGTGGGGGAAGACTTCCTATTTTCTCTCCCAAGGATGGAAACATTTCTACTTTGAATCTGACTCCACTTGTAGACAGACAGGCAGAGTCCATTGGAAAGCCACTTTGGTCTGAAGGCCTAGTGAGAGGTTTGCATTAATGATGTTCTTCGTGATGTTACGGTGCTGAGTGACAATTGAAAAGGAAATTGGCTCACTGCACTATGTATCAATGCCTCAAGTATTTACCATGCTCTCCCCAAATGCTGGCAGATTATGGCATCTCTCTATCCACGCCTACGGAGGACAAGATCCTGTGTGCGTAAACCACTCTTACAAAGTTTTTTATTCAGTTTATCTGATATATAATTATTAAGTTGTGTATAGTTGTCCACACAATCTACATTCTGAATTTTCTTGACAGTGAATATAAAGCATACAGCGAGGAATTTTTAAAAGTTACATTTCATTGGTATTTTAAAATCATGAAAAATGTAAACCTTCAAATCACTGCCTTAGGTTTATAATGATAAGCTTTACAAGTTCTCAGTACATGGACATATGAAAAAGAAAACTAGAGAAAGGCCAGAAGAGTCATCTCTTTCTTCAACATCACCAATGAGAACTTTATATGCACCCTACATTATATAAATGGAGTTTAACCAAAAACATTAAAAAGTGGGTGGTATAAAAGAACAATATCAAGAATAAAAAACATAAGAGAATGAATGAAACGCTAAACTTTCTCATTTAAGTAATCAACAAATTTTCTTTCATTAAAAAATGAATTGACATGTAAAACACCACAGTTTACAATATACAGATTCATTAGTTCCTTTAAAAAGCAAACAAACAAAAGAACACCAAGACATGCAATACTAGAATGTATTTTAGACTCTCAGTATACTGCTATGAGATCTTTATGTTATTGTATGCCTAATATAGCCTGACTAGAAGTTTGTTTCACTTCATTAATAACAATCATCATTTTCCAAAGAGCAAGGCAAGCTTATTCAAGTGTGAAAGTAAGTTTTCACTTACTTGTAATTAATTAGCAAATTGGTAAACAAAAAACAAAGAAAAATAAAATAAACTAATGGAAAAAGAAAAAAAAAAACCTCATACAGCTCTCATTGGTCCCACAGCAGAAGCTGAAATTCTAACTAGATTGAAACCCTGAAAGAAATATACATCAAGTAGAAAGCTATCTCAAAATTAATACAGTATATAGCACATTTTAGCTTGTAATCAGTTAATTCTTGTCTCTAAACATGGATGGGTGTAACACATCATGAGTTTTTCTTGAAAATGCTTGTTGACCATAACTGTGGACCATGTATTCATACTCTACGTGAGGTAAGTCACACTTGATTTTCAAATTGGCATGTGTGCATGCTTTGTCCACCCTCCCCCAGTACTTTCACCATGAAACACTCTTTCTGCTTTTTAAAAAATCTTTTCTGTCCTATCATATCCCATTCAAATCTACAACTAAATTTTTAAAAATATTCACTTACTAGTCTTACCTAATCTTTACAGCCTCTTTCATTGTACCATACCCATTCTCTTCTCAAATATCTTTCTTCGCATGATTTACTTTGCTAACATTTTTCAGCAAGCTAATGGATGTAGTGGGTTAAATCAACTGGCTAGCAGACAAAGAACAAAAAGTTGCAGTAGGCAACTTTTATACTCTACATATTTTTGCTTAACCCTGTTCTACTCCTGAAACTGAAAATAGTCTTTATAATTGAGACAAACAAAAATAAAATGAAATGTAAATATTTGTCCTGATGGGATGGTCTTAAGAACCCTGACTGTGATAAGAAAACCAACTCCTACATGAAAAGGTAGCACAGGTTCTATGAAGCATTAGATCCTTTGTGTGTAGATTGTAGGGGGAGGAGTATGTCTTGCATTTATGAAATTCCACAGACTGCAGCCCTGTCTTCTCAGGATGAAAGCGTCAAGTGACAAGAATGGAAATGGCAGCAATGGAGCATTTTACTGAGGGACTAGGGGAAGACCACTAGTCCAACTGGGTGGCTATGAGAAAAGAAAATAAAAAGAGATAAAATGCCTCACTTTTATGAATATGTTTAATTCTTTGTAAATTAAAAATATATCAAGTCCTGCCTCAAGGCAGAAGCCTTCAACATATTCAAGTGTTAAAACTACCCATTTAATATCATACATGAAATGAAAACATTGGGGTAGTTTTTATTAAGATTTTTTTCCTACAGAAAAAATAAGAAAACAATTAAGAAACAATAAAACGTATACAGCCCATGTTGGGCTGGGGAAAAAAAGTCAGTTATAAATTTCCCCCTCCTAAGATATGATACTTTATTCTTTAGCCTAAAAAACACTGTTTTTATAAAAAAAAAAAATTATACAACTGATTCTGCATTTTCCAACTACTCTGAGTACTCCGCCTTACAGTGCAACCCAGGACAAGTCAACTACACTAAGTATTTGGGAGGTATACCCTTCTGTACAGCTCGTTTGTAAGCAATGCAAGTGCATAACCACTACTCTAATATAGTGCTCAAAAGATTAATTGAAACTTTCATAACATCTTCCCCTCTTATAACAATAAAACTGAAGGTAACTGGTGGATGCATCATCATCTTTTAGTCTTGTAAAACTTGGCATCAAGTCTCTATGGAAAGATGCATGGCAAAATGGTGCCAGTGCTGTTGCTGCTTCTAAACCACTGGCAAAAAATAGTTAAAGCTAAAATTTATTGCTCCAGATTTAACTTGCAGAACCATACTGTTGTGTACAAACTGTTAATCTCCATAGATGCTCAGACATGATTGTCTCCTTGTGTCTAAACACACAAAATACAAGCTGCTATCTGTACAGTTTACAGTACTGAAACACATATATTTGAAAATGAAGTATAGATATGTACTTTGCAAAGATACATGATTTTACAGCAGGGGTTTACCCAAACTTATTTTTTACAGCCACTTTCAAAATAGACAACAACTTCACTACTATAGCTAAATTACATCAAAGAAAGAATCAGGGTATTGAAAGTAAATAGACTGGCCAATTCTCCAAGCTCCCACATTATTTTTATGTCTTTTTTTTCTTTTCCTTTTTTTTTTCTTTTCTTTTTTTTTTTTTTTTTTTGAAGAAACCCCTATATGTAAAGTGAAAATAATTTCTGGATATTTTCTTCAGTGGTGGACTAAGCAGTTTCTTAAAACAAGACATTAGTTTGCCCTTCATTTCCAAATGCCTTGAAAATAAGATATACTACTGCTTTAAAAGAACCATCGGAATGCTTCAGCGCTGGGAACAGGTGTTCTCTATAAAAAAAAGAGCAAGAAAACAAGTTAAGCTTTCTTTCTATGCCAATATAAAATTAGATTTTTCTCCTTTACACTTCAACAATATTTTTAGCTACCAATATACAACATAATGACTTGTATATTTCAACATTTAATAAAAAGAAGAAATGCTCAATCTTATAACATGACAATAATTAGAATATTGAATTTAATGCTAACTTGCTGAATATACTGATTAAAACACATTGGTTTAAAAATATAGGAAATGTAGCCTGAAACACACATAGGAAGCAGAATAAAGGGAAAGTTCAACCTCTTAACCAATATTAGGAAGACCAGTCAGCACAGGTACTTAAAATCTTTATCTGCCTTGCAGAATGCCTACATCATTTTGAGTGGATCATCTTACTGTCACGATAACATGCACACAGAAGGCACAATCACATCATGAAAAATGAAAGGATTCACTTTTGCTAGTTAGCTTTCTACATTAGTCATTTCTAATGATAGCTATATATTTTGTATTTTTGTATTTCTAAAGACACAATCAGCTATGCACATGGTCTTAAACATGAGTGAGACATGTAAGCATTCTATGCAGTTAAAATGACTATGATTAAATTACTGTGCTTCTAACCACCCTAACAAAAATGCAACCGAAAACTGAAACTGAAATTTAGGCCACTGTTTTATGTACAAAAATCACAATATATACATACATATCCAATTATGTAAAGCTGATGTTCAAAATTCAGTTAAGTAATTTATTCTGAAGATTTTCTTAAATGACAGAATACTAACAAATATCAATATTACCTGCAATACTTATCAATTATTAAATTCTAAACACATTTTATAGTCAAATGAGAACTATACTGATAAAACATATCACTGTTTCAAAGTGAGTTTCTATTTTCAACAAATTAATATATATAAAAAGCACATTGATTACTAACCAATGATATTCAATGAAGAATAACCACCCTATTGAATTGTAAACATACTATAAATGGTTTCTCCAAAGAAGTATCAAGCTAGCACCAAAGTATAAACAATCCTCCTAACAAAAAGCTTATAGTTACTACGAGGTTTTCTTGTGAGGTAAATGGTAATTAAGCTTGAATTTTCTATGTACATTAACATCCAATAATTCCTCATGCCATATCCTTCTTTAAAATGTATTCTAATGGTATACATAAAACAATCACATGAATATACAGTGAAGATATTCAAGAAACAACAAGCTAAGAATACATTCTCCTGTAAAAGAAAGTTGATTTTATTCCTTAGACCAGCCCAACAAGCTTGTATAAATCGTAAAATGGCTGCTAAGGATAAATAAGTATATAAATTGATGTGCTGAATGTAAGTGCCAATATATTTACTAGGTAAACAAAAACACATGAACACATACATATACACACATTTCTTGTAATGCATCTTAAAACATTGTTAATAGCACTTGACTTTTGGATTTCAGAAAATAAATACAAAATTCTACTAAAAACCCTCTAATAATTGAGGTTAGCTTTTATTTACTTTCTCACACATGTTATTTGGTTGACATTGTCCTATTGTAATTATGTCATCTAGTAATAAAAGTATTGATTAGGATGTCAATTAGAAATCAATAAAATATTTTGGAAAGCAAACCTGCTTTTCACTATCTGTACTAAAATAAGTGTTAAAAAGACTGTCCTAACAACAAACACAATAAATTTCAAAATGACTGTATTAAGAACAAATCATTGACAAATGACTATCTACCTACTCCAAGTTTGCATATACGTATACAGAACAAATCTACCCGAGCAGAGTTTCCTAAAAGCAAAAACAAAAAAGTTCACTATTCCCATGGAAATTGTACTGATCTTATTAATATGTTATGCCTTACTCCTGATGGTTTCATCGGTTTTCTCTTTTCCAGCTCAGTATGCATACCTGAATCTCTATCATTTGATTTAGTTGGTAAGAAAAACCTCTTCACTACTCTCTAAAGTTAACTTTTGAATAAAGTTAATAATTATATGCTTTGATTACATTAATTTAATCATTATTAGGAAGCTATATGAAGTAATAAGAAAGAACATTCCCATTCTAATATTCATGCCTTATACACACACAAAAGCAATAAATGAAAACTTAAAAGTTTATACCAGATGCTAACTCACTGGCTGATGCCAACTAAGAATAAATTTTATATAAGTATGCACACTTATATAAATGTAGTCATTTCTAACGAGATAAGTTAGATCCAAGCATATTCATGCAATTATAGATCTATGGTTACAGATTCACATATGAAAAATAAACATGTGCATATATATTCATATATATTCACATTTATGTGTATATGTATGACACAGAGATGCCAACTTACTCTCAGATGCCAACTGGAAACAAGATTATAAATATATACTTATGTAATCTTGTATCTTGATAAACATATATGTTTACGAAGATAAACAGCAAAAATATATGGAGTACATTTTTTAAATGAGATGAAGTCCTTATGTCTTAGATATACTTTTAAATCTCTTTTCCAATTCTTGCTCCTCCTGTGCCCCTTTCAGTTATTCAATTTTATTTGCAACATTTAGAAAAAGCAAGCTCATCAAATGCCACTTAGGGTCAAAGGTCATTGTTGTGGGAAAAAAAGATAATCATTTCTCAATACCTGTTAGCAGTAAAAATTAATTAAACAATGCAAACACGAGAAAAGCAGAGCAAAGGTTTTCTACACTTACTTGATATTACTGTGCATCGTGATATTACTATGCATACATTGAGACCAGTATGCATCCCCAGATGTAAGAATATGGACAGTTTATTGCAGGAGAAGTGAGAAGGTAAGCAGGGAAGCCTCTTTTAAAAATTATTTCTTCCTTATGTTAAGATCCTTGAGGTCAAGAAGCCTAAAAATGATTAGTTGGGAAATCACCAAATAAAATATGTGAGAAAAATTAGGAAAACTACTGGTGCAGTAATTAGAAAATAATCAAGGCACACACCAGAAATTTGTAGTAAGGTTTCTGTAACTAACAGTTGTATTTCAGGATTTTAAGTGTCAAAACTCTTTAGGGGCCTGTAGTCTACCCAAAACAGATGTATATTTAATCTCCTGCCCACTTTTCATCAGGAACAATGGAAATGTACTTTAGGACTGATTGAGTTTGTTTCAGCCAAGCTGGGTGAAGCATGAGTTTGTTTCAGCCAAGCTGGGTGAAGCAACAATGTTTTCATAGATAAAATGTGGAGTTAAAACTATAGGTGTCTAACTAAGTTTATACTAATTTGAGGACACGTATTTTTTCATCTGTCAACTAATGAGGTTATCCTTGTAAGAAGACTTGTTTTTAAATGGTGCAGGGGCTCAGCACACCAATGTGGGAGATTAAATACCCTGACCAGCTAGCTACCTTTTGATTATATAAATTCAAAGTCCCAGCTAGGGATTCACACTCTTGATGAGATTACAGTGACTTTCTGGATCTCAGTGTTGCTTGCAGGGGATCTTTATCCTGAGTGACAGGAAAGCCAGATTCCCCTGAAGAGAAGGGGGTGGGGAGGTAAAGAATAGAATTGAGTTGATCAGCATTGTTTAAGGCAGCCTTCACTGTTCATGCAGGTGAAAACACTGACACACAGCCATCTTGCTCCCAGGAGGCCTGTGGAGAAACCTGCAGCCCCAGCTCTCTTTCTGGTACTGCTGTAAAGCACAGTGTTCCACAGAACTCATCCCTACACAGGCCAGGTACAACACTACCCTCAAGTCTAAAGGAGTCTTCGGTTTCTCCCTAAATTACATGAAAAATAAGGGAATTTCCTTGAATAAAAGAATGATAAAATCCAAGTCCAAGTACATTTTATATTTACTTTTAAAAATAAATTTAAAAATTAATAATGTTCCTGGAAGATATATATTTCAGTTTGATTTTCATTAAATCAGCAGTGAAGAAATAATTAAACAACCTAAAATAATAAAGAATACGAAAGGCTTTCACCTTAAGGATTTTAGCATGTTTCTCTTTTCATACCTGTGAAGAAGTCACATGGAAAGTGGTATCATCAGGTGAAGAATGCATCTACATATTCTTGTTATAAATATGTCAAGTCTAATAAAACATCAGCTCCTAAAAGCTGAAAATGGGGTATCTCTAACTCTGTACATATGAGGATATGTGGATTGGCCATTCATATCTAGGTACAGTGTGTAAAATGTAGCAATATTTACAAAATTGCACTTAAAACTTTTAACAATATTAGACCTGAGATTTCAAAAAGGAAATTAATGATAACTTTTGATGCTGAAATTCACCTTACATACAATTTTAAATTGAGATCATGATTATGACCCTAGAAATGTCTAGAACTAGAGTTAAACCTATCTTTCCAATATTTATTCATATACTTTCAAATCAAAAATTTCAGTGACTCACCTAGGCCTTCAAAATTCTACTGTGGAACAAGACGGCTCTCATGATTTCCAACTGGAGGTCACTATTTGGGGATACCATTATTTCTATACTAATCAAAAATAATTTCCTGTTTTCCCATTTCTTATTAAAGAAACAAAAGTCATGAAATCATTTTATGATTCCCATATAATCGTGAAGCATGCTTTTATCCCAACCAAACTTAGGGTTATTTTAGGCTGTAGTTAGCCAACACCACCTATTGTATAACCTTTTGAAATACTGTTTTCACTATGAGGAGGCCCACTATAAGCTTCTTAGACTCCTGGGCATCTGAGGCCTTGCTACTGGAAACCTTCACTGTATTCAAGTCTATCATTTCACGCTAGAATGCAAAGACCTTAATGAATCACTGAAATTCTGCAGTAGAAAGTATGCAAATAAATATGACAAAACATAATAATGGACCCCATTGTTTGCCTTTAGTTATTCAATTATATAGATTTCATTTGTGGCTATATATAAAACTTTCAAACTTCAGAAATTTCTGGATGAACAAATGCAAGAAGGTTCCTTATGGTGAAAAAAACTACCTTTTTTTTCTGATTTGATTCATGAAGAATGTTAAAACATTGTTATACAGGTTCTTGATTATGTTACTGACAAAATTTCAAAATCTACTTGGAGAAATGGAAAGTTGTATTACATATACAGTATTGTGAATATGAACAATCAGACTGACACAAGTTAATGCATAGTAATATGAATCTTTGAATAATTAGTAATTATGATATAAAATAATACCAAGCAAAGGTGAACACCTCCCCAACAAGTTTTTAGCAGAAAGATGTTTCTATATTCCATTTGTAAGTGATAAATTTTAGAAATCATAGTCTAGTAACTAAAATAGAGTTATTAGAAAACACTGGTAAAGTATAGGCTAATAATATAAGAGAACCATTAATGATAATCACACAGTCCAATAATTTACTACTATTATAAACAAGACAAGATTTTATTAATAATATCTAAATTTAATATTTGGAGTAATGTAAGTATATACTGTTTCCATTTTTTAAATTATACCTCACTTTTTTCTTCTGTGTTATAATAAATCATATTATGTATTTAATGTATAGCAGATTAATTTTTCCCATAATCCAGATTCATTTATTACATAATTGTATGTCTTTGGTATAATCACACCTTATTTTGGTCATTACCCAAATATAAACTAAAAACAACTTTCAACATCATCCACTAACTGGAATATTAGACCCCTATTTAAAAAGGGGGAAGTACCAAATAACTAGATAATTTTTATGACATAACTTTTGGAGGCTTTAAATATTATTATAGGAAACATTCCATATTTTGGTTTCCAAATTGCCATTTGTGACCAAGATTTCTCCAATTAATGATGGAGAACTAGAGATGGCCTTTTCATTGATAATTGATTCTCCCTTGGCTGTTACTCCTGTTGCTCTCTTTGCCTTGCACTCCTACACTGCAACCACCACAGTCACCATCACCACTGTGATAACATGATTTTAGACTGTGACAGTGTGAGTTTAGGAGGTAAACCTAGCTAACTTTTGAAAATGGAAAGAGGACTTTATGTATTATGTTGTAAAGGCACTAAGTCAAGTCCATATGGTGATAAAGCTTGTCATGAAAACAGATGTCTAAAGGAGAATGTGTGTACAGGGTGGGAGTGGGTTGGTGGGAGGTAAAATGATAGACAGATTAACACCACGATTCACACTGGTCCAGAAGTGACCAAAAAATATACCCAATTTTGGCCATAGATCTAATGTAACTAGTTAAGCAAGTCTCTTGATAATACTATGTGTGTATAATTCTATTTCAGTTAAATTTGGTAAAAATACTTCAAACCACATCATTCTAACAAATAAGTAAATTTAGTGTATTATAAATGGGTACTTTAGTGGTTAAAATGTTCTCACCCATATAAAAATAAAACATAGCATGGTGGTACCATGGTAAACAGAAAGAGGAAAATCCTTCAATAATTCACAAATTTAAAAGGTATTTATCAAAACAATTTTATATATTTAACCTTATGTGTAAGAGAGAATGTGAAAGAAAATTAGAAGTAACATTAAGATTTATAAAGTAAAAATTAGGTTAATAAAATCAATACTATACCTTCAAGAATGGTTGAAAATATTTATATATATTCCTATGTTCATATTTCATTTGCATGTATACATATGAATAAATATATGTGGTTATAGACTCTAAATAAATATGTGTGCATATATATGAATATATATGTGTGTATAAAAGTTCAACAATTCAACTTCTTCTCAAGTAATTCCTGTTGAATGCAGCAATATAGCATTAGGTGAGTTCACTGTGAATTAGCCATTGAAAAACAATGAGTAGTCTTTTCCAGACCAAGTGGTTGGACACTTTTGAAGATCTGGTTAATTTTAAAGCAGTCAGTGTAAATATTCATATAAAATACTAGAAAATGAGAAGTCACTTTATCTTCGGAGGCAATGTTTAACCTGACTATCAAAGCTATGATTTGGACACCCTCTAATTTATATGAAAATAAAGTAGTTACACTTAACCTCCATAAGCAAATCAATATGGTGTATCTCTTTTATTATTACAGTTCTGAGATCTGAGAAATATTTATTTCTTAATTACATAAAAGCGAAAATAAGTTTAATAGAAAATTTCCTGTTAGGCTAAGTCAAGTAGCATTTTGGATGTAGTCACTGAACTTCATGTGACTCAGAATCTGTTATGAACCATACAACCACTGGGACAGACTCCGCCTAAAATTCACAGCATGTTTTACGTTTATGAACTACTGAAAGGAATTTAGAAAACATTAATTCTAAATATTTCTGTCAACTAGATGCTATCACCAAAATAATTTACTTTGATTAAAACCATAGTTCTAAGAATAACATGTAGCTTTTGTTGTCCCTCCCTCTCTCCTTTTCTCCTTCCTCCCTCCCTCCCTCCCTCCCTCCCTCCCTCCCTCCCTCCCTTCCTTCCTTCCTTCCTTCCTTCCTTCCTTCCTTCCTTCCTTCCTTCCTTCCTTCCTTCCTTCCCTCCCACTTTCCCTCCCTCCCTTTATTCCTTCCTTTCAATTGCCATCATATGGAATGCTCAAATTCACAATCACTCTGACTTTGACTTTCTGTCTTTTCTGTTAATTATCTTTTAAAATAATAAAATTGAAAAATATACGGTCAATAATAATTTAATTTTTATCAAGTCTTTACATGTTTCTTAACTGTTTAGAAATATACTTTGGTACATCTATCTCATCATGAAGATAAATACTATTAAGCATTTTCCACTACCATAACATCATGGTAGGCATTTGCTCTTATGCTGAAACAAATTCTCAAGTATTTAGATTCTAATTTATCCTCAGGAAGTTTTCATGAACTACCTCTTTTTCTGTAAGTATCATGTGCTCCATCCAGAGTATATAAATCTATGTAGAACATAGCCACATTCAGAATAACTAACAAAGGAAATTAATACATTTAATTTTTCACCATAGGATTTATAAGATGTAGTGATTGATATCGTTCACATCATCATTCTTCGGTAGCCTTTTTTATATACAGGATTCTGTATTTTCTTAGAAATTCTCCTTATGATTACTTAAAAAGTACACTGATATTTTGTACTATCAGTTTATTATAGGAGTTGGATAGCCTCGAGCTCCCTAAACACTGTCATTAGTTTCAAGCGCTCATTTTCCCATCTTGGCCTTTCTACGTTTCTAATTGCAGATTGCAGACTTGAAAATTACTTTTAAAAATATTTTTTAAAAATCCTGAAAACATACTTAGTTTTCCTGAAACTAGATTTTCCATCATGGTAAATGAAAAACCAAAACCAAAAACAAACAAACAAAACAAAACAAAAAAACAATGCTTAGTGGTTCTAGTGGATCTAAACCCAGACCCATGACACCTTTCCATAAATTCTGAGACATTAACTATTGCTTCTCATTTCTTATTTAAACCAGACTCAAGATGACCTTAAGTATGCCATTTCTTTTTGCCAATATGCCCCTTTCTGATTTCCCTTAAATAGCAGCAATCCTGTAACCTTCCTGTATTTCCTTCCTCTCTTCCTTGCTTTTATCTTCCCTCTATCCCTCCCTCCCTCCCTCCCTTCCTCCCTCCCTCCCTCCCTCCCTTCCTTCCTTCCTTCCTTCCTTCCTTCCTTCCTTCCTTCCTTCCTTCCTTCCTTCCTTCCTTCCCTCCCTCCTTCCTTCCCTTCTTTCTCTCTTCCAATATAATCTTTTCTCTTATTCAGGTAAAACAAAGTTTTCCAGCACTCTGTAAAATATGCCTTGAAATAAAACAGAAAATATAATACTACAGAATCACATGAGGTAGCAAGGCAGAGATCATATTAGTCTGTGTTACTTATCTAGATGTGGAGAACTAAACCAAGGATGAGTCAAGGAATTCTAAGGCTTTTAAATAGGTGTGAGATTGCTTACAGAATTTTCTAAAATTTCAATGTTAGTTTAAATGTGGCCATTTGTCCATTTCTTGGACTGAAAATTTAAAATATAAATAGGGAGGCCGGGTGTGGTGGCTCATGCCTATAATCCCAGCACTGTGGGAGGCTGGGGTGGGTGGATTGCATGAGGTCAGGAGTTCAAGACCAGCCTGACCAACATGGTGAAACCCCATCTCTACTAAAAAAATACAAAAATTAGCCAGGCATCATGGTGCACGCCTGTAATCCCAGCTGCTCAGGAGGCTGAGGCATGAGAATAGCTAGAACCCAGGAAGTAGAAGTTGCAGTGAGCTGAGATCATGCCACTGCACTCCAGACTGGGCAACAGACCAAGACCCTGTCTCAAGGAAAAAAAATATATATACATATATATAGTTTCATATATATATATACACACATATATGGACTAAGGACTAAGACCTAGAGCTAGAGAATTACATGCGTATTGTAAACAGAGCAGGAATAAAGAACATTTAAGGTTCTTGAAACCAGGATGTGTGTATGTGTGTATATATGCATGTACATATATATTGGTATACACATATGTATACATGGAACTAAAGTCTTGGAAGATAACAGTTCCACCTAAACATTTGTTAAATTGAATTGAATTTATCAAGGGTTTACTATGTGCTAATTAATACCATATATTCACGAATAGGCAGCATAGTTATAGACCTGCCTGGAATAAGTAAAAGTACACTATTTGTAGAAACATTTCAATTTTACTCTGTATCTTGTTAACATTGTTCAAATATGATTTCTTTCCTTCTACAGACTTGTTCAATAGTGATGCTGCTGTTGCTAGATTAGTGTTTTTCAAACTTGACTGCAACCAAAAGTTATAAATACATTTTACATAGCAACTCAGCACATAGACACACATACATTTCTTTAAGTGTACATAACTGAAACAGAAGTTGAACAGTACTTGCTATTACTACATGTGATAAGCTCATACATTTTCTGCTCCATTCTATTCTAATCTACTTTCTAAAAAATCATGATGGTAAGTTAAAACATTGGTTTCATGGACCACCAACATACTGTCACCAGCAGTTTGATAAACACACCTCCATACTATAGAAAAATGAATTCATGTGAAAAGAATCACATGAGGAAAATCTAAAACCACTCCACTTCATGATGAATTTAACTCTACATATAGCAGCATTACAAAGAAGAGCTAATGTATTTTTCCTATGATGGAAACAAGCCAATATTCTCTCTCTTGTTTTTCATGGACTAAAGGTAGAGCATACAAAATATTTCATGTTTAATGGAAGACTCCACAACTTTTCACTTCTTATACATCTACATATGACTGTTAATTTTATCCTTTTTTTCTTATCTTCACTCCATTAAGATAATCACTTCTCTAATTTATCCTACTTTTTTTAAAAAAAGCATTGCCAATAGAGAAGTTATTCCCAAGCATAGTTATTTTTCTACCCCGATTCACCCACACTAGTTCTTGCCATTTCCAAATGATTAAATTCATATGGTCTTCTATTCACTTAAAAATGTATTTAATCTTGTCTCATTCTCTAAATTTTGGAGAAAATATATCTTCTCTGGCATTTGCCAGATTTGCTGAAATAGAAATGTCCATAATTTTTCCTAATCTACAAACATATATCCCTTTCGCTTCTCATCCTTCTTGATCCCTGTCATTATAGTATTACCAATAATCCAGTTGTGGTTTGGTGTGGGTTTTTTGACTTTTGTCTTTTAGTCTTTGGGCAAGAAACAGCACTTTCAGCACCGTCTTTCCCATAGTCTGACACTTTACTTTCTCAAGAATGTTTTCTAAAATATGAATTTTAATGCAGAAGAGACACAAATGGGATACCATTTTCCACCCATCTTGGAAGTATTCTCTTTTAGTTACACTTTGGAATTATTCTACCAAATGTTTCAAATGCATAAGTAAAAATAATAACATCAGCTATAACACAATCTGTTTTTCCTTATCTCTAACTCATCTGCCACTCCACTCAAGCCTCAGCTGACTCTCATACCAAAAGTATTGGGTCGTCATTAAAAAAATATATCTTTTTAAAAAATATTTTCTATCATCTGAAAAAACTTTTATAACAGCTGAAGCAAAGCATAAATCCATAATTCCATCTTGTCAAAGTTCTTTCTATACACTGCATTGGATTCTGGCTTAAATATTCCTTTCTCCTTTGTTTCTCATCTTTCTTGGTCAGCATTACAAATCTTTTAGGGCTTATCACTATTTTTCCCCAGAAAAACATCAGCTATTCCTATTAATGCTTAGTAACTGTCCTCATTTTAAAAAATATTCTGTTTTTAGCCAAAAACAAACAGAAAAACTTCATATAGCTACTTTACTTTTTATGTAAAATGATTATCTACCTGTTTTATTTCCTATGTATACTTATATGTATATATTTTCCAATTTTCCAAATATGTTAAATATGTTCACTTTCCAATATTTTTTACACAAGTTTTCCAACTGGAATTCATTTCTTTCTTACAAAAATTCTCTTGACTTCACAAATTCACATTTAGAATATCTCTGTGTCTTGGAAATATAATAGTCAAATAAAAGTATTGGGTTAGTAATGTGAAACATAAACACACATCTATTGAAATATATAAAAATTAATAGTGGTGATATGTCTGTGGTAAGGAAGGAGAAAGAGCACTAAATAATTGAAATTGGCTCACCACATTGACTGACTTCGCTGGATAATATGCTCAGTTTCCTAAGACATTTGACAATGCAAGTACAGGAACAAGGAAAACATGTTCAATTAGATTTATCTCTTTCCAAGTAAACTCAAGCCATATCTTTGCCAACTGCGTGATTAAAACAAATATTCAAAAACCACACACCACTAATGGACATCTGGACTTTAATGTCTGAAAACTATAAGTAACCTGTTGGTTTGTTATCTATAAATACGGTTGCCTTATTCTCCATTTTTATTGATGGTTTTAAAACTGGACTGAGAAATTATATAGCATCTTTTAGTTTGCCAACAGTATCAAACTACATATCATATTAAAACATTATAAGGTAGGTTGATATTACTTTCATCTTATTGATGAGGAAATAAAGTTCAGGGAAGTTATGCTGATGTACCTAACATTGTTCAACTGTTAAGTTACTTGATACTAGTGGCTCTTTTTACAATTTTGTATCTATCTGGTCACATGGAGCACATATAATTTTAAATAAAAAGAAATTAAAATCTAGGAGCTTAGTCATCTATTTCCTTAACATAATTTATGTCGTTTATTATAAACCAAAGAAATACATCTTGAATATGAGGTCTTTGAAAAAGTAATTGCTTGCTTTGCCACAGTCTCTTTAGTAAAAAATGTAGTGGGAAATAAATGGGTTAAAGATTAAGAAAGAGGAAGCCAAAAAATTCAGCAGGCTTGATTTCATACCTAGCTATGGATTCTCATGGTATTAAAATAAATTAAGAGAAAGCCCAGAAATTTCACAGAGGAAAAAATATTTCTCATAACATTTTACAGTAGAAGTTAACAAGCCTGCTGGGACCCTTTTAGCCCCTGCAGAGCTAAGTCTTCAACATTATTAAATGGCTGTCGCATCTGAAGTATGGTACAACATAACTCAATAAACAACAGAAAACATAAGATGCTGAATGGAGGGAGGCTTTTCGATTACCCCAAAGAATAATTCAATTTCAGGACAGGTGTTTGCATGTGATGGAACAAGATATGACTCAAGGATAAAATCACTCTTACGCCCCTCCCCCAATATTTTGAAAATCCTAAGACTAATAGCAAAATGCTAGATTTAAAAGTATGTTAAAAATGGGCAGAAACACTGAAGCACAAATGAAGGAACAAAATTACACATGCACAAAATTCTCAAAATTTACATGGATTACAAAAAATATATACTTTCTTGAAAACAATTTTTTATAAAACATTATGCTTCCTAGAACACCCTGCTTCCCCACCTAAGGTCATCTGACATGTTAATCAGTGACTAAAAGTCACATTACTAATAAAATTTAGATTTTATTTTCAGTTCATTTTTGCTTTCTTACAAACTAATCTGGGAATATGAGAGAAACTATAAAAGAATTAGTCCTTTCTCCAATTTGTATATTTACATGGCCCTTCAAATAAATCTTGAATTTAACTCATGACTTTAACTAGATATTTCTATATGACAAATGCAAGCATTTATTTTTGGTATTTTGCATAATGCGAGTAAAAATAAATTTGAGAAATTAAAGCATATCCACTCATATTGAACAGTAGGACATTAGGTCAAGCTTTTTCAGAGCAAATTAAAGTGAAATGTTTCCTGCATATTCAGACAATCTGTCCAATTGAGGTTGAGCAGTAAATTCTAAGAGCACCAACAACTTTAGACAACTTTCTGAAAAGCACACTTTCAACCTATGCCTGAGAAATACTCAAATAGTATAATGTTTTACTTTGTATCCAGAAAGATACTTTGTGTCCAGAATATTCCAACAATGTTTCCACCCCACCATGGATCTTCAGTCTAGAACCTGTTAAACAATGTTCCAACTGGAGCAAACATGGATCAAATGCCTGTTCTTTTTGCATGCCTTTCAATTTTCAATCTCACAGGCTATTTTATTAAATTGTTCTGTACTTATCAATCTATAAGTCTGACTATGCAAAACTTAACTATTAATTCAGAAAAGTAGATGACTGAGACTAAACAAAATATAGAGAAATACTTCAGCAATCTATTATTTAAGAATTTGAAAAGCCAGACAACTTGTATTTCTTTTATCACTAGAAACACTTTTCATTCTTAAAATATCCAAATATTTTTCTCGGATTAAATGGAAACCTAAAGTTTTTTTTTTTTTTAATTTGCTCTTATGTGCCTTGTGTTTGCTTGTTTATATTTTGTTTGATGATGGTTGAATTTCAAACATTCTTATGGCATAATTTACAAATTAATTTTAATTGCTTTATTTTACTATTCCTAATTGCCATCTAAAACATGGCTTAGAATTTACATGATGGTTGGATGGGTGAGGGTACTGTTTTCAATAAGGAAGTATTAAAAATGTACGCTTTGTAAGTTTTTAAACTGACAGTTAAAATTACACGTATTTACTGTGTGTACAACATGATATTTTGAAGTATATAAAAAACAACTTTAACTCCCTTGTATTAAATCCAGTGATGGAAAAATAATCTCATTGAACTTGTATTGCGGTTTGATGCCTTGGCCACAAATTCATTTGTAGCTTTAGTCAAAGACAAAATTTTCCAAGCTTTTTCTTTATTATTTACAAAATTGAGGTGCTTTTTCCTATATTATTTATATGTTACATTCTAATGTTAATATACTATCATTTTGTTTGAATTTTATTGAAAAAATTCCTCTTTCTCTTTCATACTTAATTATATATTTGCATTTTTGGGCTAAAATAAAAATATTTTTCTACTGGTAATTTTCTTAATCTTGAGATGAAAAATTGAGGACTCATTTTTAAAAAAATTATGACATAAAAGAAAAATTGGTGCAAGTTTCCATTTAAGACACAAAACATTTGCATTTTATCCATAGATTTTTTTAAGTCAACAAACCTCAGAAATGTATACGTTCAATTATTGACTAAAAGCTCTTAGTCTGAGTGACACACCTATTTTACATCTGGTCTACAAGTTAATTTCCTCAGGAGGCAGGTGCCACCTTCCTGCACCCATTACAGACGGTGCTTTGTCCAGAGTTTTACAATTGCCATTTATGGTTGGGGCTCTTAGAACTTAACAGCATATACAACATGTCCCTCCTCCCCTATTACACTCTTCTGAAGTAAGTTATCAAGTTTGAGACAGTATTCGAATTTTTTTCCACCAACCCCCTTAGAAGCTTAACCTAACTTGTAGAAAAATTACGGCTGGCCTGTACATTCGGCAGATAGATTTTTAAGAGATAAAAGAAAGTAAAGAAAAAAAGAATGGCACCATCCTTCTTCCTGACTTTCCAGTTTCTCAATGTCTTCACTACAACCTGCCCTCTCTAGTTTCTTCACCAGCTCAAGGAAAGACTCAGCGGTGGCAGTGTGAAACTTACCGCAAAGAGAACCAAGATTGGGGGCAGGGAAACCTCCTGAGGCACTGCTTACTAATGTAATTCCATAAATCAACTAATGGGAGAGAAACCAGATCTGTGTGGTCTCTAATGCTGTCCCACAGAGATCAATCATGTCACCTGAACAATGTTCAGAGACTAAGAGGCTGGGGTTGCCCATGGGACAATTTTATCTCTTGAGCCATATCAGATTGGGAACAGTTAGAAGTAGCAGAAATGTAACTGTTGCAAATATAAAAACTGAAGGATTATCTTTGCAGGAGACAAAGTGTTATCATGTAACTTATAAGGATCTCCTATATGATCACGTTTATTAAAACATCTAGGAACTTAATCTTTTTCATTTAGGATACAAATGTTTAAAACAGTTTTTGTCACACAAGGGGCAGACAGCATTTGTAAGGACTGCTTTGAACAATTAGTGGCTATTTTTTAACAGAGTAATTGACTTACTGAACAGTGGTTATGCAAATACATGGTGCACAGTATAAGAGAAAAACTAAATGTTTTGTGTGCATTATCATATCAAATGTGATCAAGGGGTGATTTTATAAACACATTACTAGGGCATCATAAGATGCTCTTAAGGTGAGACTAAGCCGAAAAATAGAAGGCAGTTTTAAAAGGAACACTAGAGAGGAGGCTTTGAAAAAAATCTGGATGAGAGTCCCAACATATCCATGCGAGTCTGTCTTAATTTCAGTTTTCTCACCCTGAAAAAAAAAAAAAATGACTATCTCCAGTCTTTGGGATGAGAACAAGTCAATGGGAAGAGTGGCACATGAGGCTTGAAGTGATAAATAAGAATATATGTTATTATGATCCAGATGTTAATGGCATCCATAATTCAAAGCCAACAAATATTAGCTATGGAGCTTACATCTGGAACCCACAGGTAATATCCACAATGAGTCCCCAAGTCACTGCCCTCAGCCAGGAACCCATCCAATCTCTAAAACATTTTCTCAGATGAGGATGAACCAAATTTAAGAGAGAAACCAGGTCAGCAAGGGGATTTTCACCTCCCTGCAATTCCTCTTCCAGCTTTAGTTCAGTCATGGAAGCCCTGTCACTCTGACGTGTGCTCAGCTGGTTTCCTACAACCATAACTGTATTTGCAGTTTAAGGCAGTCATGATGGCACTGTCTTTTTTAATGATCTAGATAGAATCTTACACAATTTTTTAAAGTTTTTATTTATTTTCACCAAATAGTATTTCGCTAATAATCTTAGCCTTGAAACACGACCCAGGCTCTGATAGAAGGGGTCTGAAGTTAGAAGATCACCTTGAGAGTTCAAAGGAAAAAACCAGCTTCCTCTTCCATCCATACCTCACCTCGTGAAGATTAACAGAATTTTTGTGCGTGATAATTTTTAAAAAGAAGAAAATGGAATTTTGTGGGATTTTGTCCTCAAAATGCCTGAAGAATTTAAATATCACATCAAGCTTGTAGGAAAACCATCACATAAAAAAAATTACACCAGCATAGAAATTTGTGCAGAAAACCTACTGGTACTCATATCAAACTCCTCCAGGGTCATTATTTACTAAATAACTCAGAATTACTCAGTTACTACATATCCTAAATTGGGATGCAAGTAGTGCCACGAGTCTAGCTAAAGATGAGGCCTAACAGCAGAACCAAACTTATAATTCTAGATACTACATTTCAGGAGGAAAAATAAAAGCCATGTTGTCCTTATCATTTGGGAATAGAGTATTTCAGTATGAACTGAATTTTAATTTCCCGTAGTCCTTAGAAGTTACAATAAATTAATCCAGAAAGGAAGATTCAAAAGCTATTTTTTGCCACCTAAGAAAATACATGGACCTGAATTACAGTTGCTATTCTCTTTGCACAAAGAAAGTTGCCAAAGAAAATACAATAAACCATCCAGGAGTAAAGTTAAACTTTCCAAAAAGAGCTGATGCATCTTATAAAGAAAAATAAATGCAAATGCAATATTTTGATGAAACTGATCATACCCAATGGTGAGCATCAACATAATTCTGATATTTTTAGAATCCTAGAGTGCTATCTAGTTTGATTTACACCATTAAACTTTTTAAAAAAAACCCTGTATCTTCTTTGTGTTCAAATCTGTACCAAAGATCTTTAACTCTTCTCTTCATTATTTTAAAGACTGCTTCCTAGTTCATAAAGAAAACTCCTTTAAGCAGTACTCACAATTTTTAAAATAATTTACAGATACCCCTAAGATACCTTGTGAGAGCCACTCTCATCCTGCAATTCACCCCACAGAATGTTAAAATGTTAAAGCACAGAATGCTAAATCCACCACCTACAGTCTCATATATATATATGAACATCTAATTATCTACCCTGTAAATTTTATCAAGAGACTATAACTACTTGTCCACATTTCTTTGCTTAATATACCATCAAAGTCATTTACCTGTGATTTTTCATTTTCCCCTTTTTTGTTTTGATCAGGACACAATACAAAATTTGTATCCAACGTATCAATCTCTGTATGTAGCATAATTCATAGCCTAATTTAACAATTACTTTAGTGAGCGTCTGTACAATATCTGTTTTAAAGACCTATAGGTAAAAGAAACTATTATTGACCATATAAGGTATCAACCAAAACCGTGCTTGGTGTATAGACCAACTTTGTAACCACAAAATGGTTACTTTGTCCAATGCAGAGCCCAAGGGAAATACTTTTTTTGTAACTGAGTTTTAGAAATTATTCATTCTGAAACTATATAAAAGAACTTTTTAAACAAAATCACTCTCATCTGCCCTGAAATTAACTAATTGCATCCCTTTATTCTATGTCACATCTCCTTAAAATTTGCAGGTGGAAATCCGCTTTCTACACAGTTTCAACTTTCTCCAAAAATATCAGATATGCAGAAAATGAAATAGGAAACAAACATTCTGCCTTGATGAGTAGAAAAACGATTCTAGAAGGGGGTAGGAAATCCCCTTCTGAATCCAGGTGTTTCAGCTTCAATGAATACCGTTGTGTGGTTTGTTATTGTTTTTTCAATGAGAACAGGCTTGTGTGCCACAAACTGTGTCCTCACTGTTATAACTGGGCCACTAACTTAGCCTGTAAACTTGCATAGGATGTGATGTGTCCAGTCCTTTGGTCAAAGATGCCCCACCCTTTTTAATAAGGAGCAGGAGGCATTTTAAACCACCAAGGGAAAACATTGAGCATACTGAATGTGAAACTTCTGATTCTTCAAACCAATTACATTATTTTCCCCCCAGGGATAAAAAGGAGGGCACTCTCTCTATCAGAAGGGCGGTGTCACGTGAAGTGCAGCTGGGGCGGGTGGTGGAGAGGCCAAGCCTTTCGCAAACCACCTACAACTCTTACCACCTGAATGAAGCTTCTGAGAAGGGGTACTGCATCTTGAAGCCAGACAAGAATCCCTGAAGGGGAGAGGGAGTGAGGAGGGAAGGGGGGAGACTGGGAAACAAGAAATCATCTCCTCTGACCTCTAGTGAAGTGCCAGGTTTTTTCTTTAGCTCTTCACATTTTCTAAATTTGCAGATCTGGTGTCCCGTTTTGCGATTCCTGCAACTGCTGCAAACGCCACAGTTGATGAGCCTCTTGCAGGGCACGCAGACCCCACACCTTTTCCTCTTCTTCTTGGCTGGGTTGGCTCCGCCAGCTCCCCCTGAGGAGGACGAGGAGGAGGAGGAATGATTCTGCGGGCAGTCTGCCAGATTGGCAATTTGAAACGCACTGTCTGTGACGGCTGCTGAGGCTGCTGCGGGGGAGTGAAGGGCTGTCATGACGATGACCCCTGGAGGTAATGAGATGCCCCCTAAAGCCGGGATAGCGGAAAAAGTCCCCACGCGCTCGGGGAGATTCATTATCTCTGCTTCAGCAGCGCCGCATTTGAGCTTGTTCATGCATTCCCCCGCCAAAGGTCTGCAGTGTTCAGGGGATAAGGTGGAGAGGAAATTAGTATTTGCCATTTGCAACGACGGCTCTGGCGGGCAGCCAGCTTTCCCCAGCCTCTGGGAGTCGTTTCGGTGGTGCATGCTGGTCCTGCTGCCGCCGCCGCCGCCGCCGCCGCCGCCGCCGCCGCCACCGCCGGCGGGGAGGATCGCCGAGGAGGAGGAGGCGGAGGAGGAGGCGGCGGCGGAGGAGGATTTCCTGCCGCCCCCACCGCCCCCGCCCCCGCCCCCGCCGCCGCCGCCGCCGCCGCCACCCCCGCCGCCACCCCCGCCGCCGCCCCCACCCCCGCCGCTGCCCCAGAGCATGGCGGTGGCGGCGGCGGCGGTGGCCGCGTTGTCGCAGTTCCAGGGGGACATGCCGATGCGCGCGGCGGCCGCGGCGGCGGCGGCGCTGCTGGGGAAGATGGGGGTGGTGATGCGCGCGATCTTGGCCGCCTGTGGGAAGGCGCCCCCGTTGGTCTTGTAGAAGGAGGTGGCAAAGGAGCGGTAGCGCTCCATTTCCGAGTTGTAATCCACAAGGCTGTTCAGAGCCCCTTCGGGCAAGTGGCTTTCCTTGGGCAAGCCCGGGGCCTCCGGGCTCGGCCCGGGCTCCACGCAGACATTGGTGTTCATGGTGCAGGGGGGGAAGAAGGGGTGCAGGGTGGAAGTGGGGACCGCCTGGTCCGACACCTGGGTGGAAAAGGGGGAAAGGTGGGGGGGAGGGAAGGGAGTGATGGTGGTGTTGGGGTGGGGGCCGAGGCGGGAGGGGAAAGTGGGTTCGGGTGGGGAGAGCAAGGTGAGGGCTGCTTTATTCCTCTCTGGGGCTCATTTCCACAGACGGTGAATTCCCAGGCAGCGTCTTCCTTTGCATTATCCTCCAACTGTTACAACTAAAATAAAGAAAGTCATTCCAACGAGCTGCACGAGGAAAAAGATTAAAAATAAATAAACAACCTCCCTCACTAACCCACCGCAGACAGCAAAAGCTCCCACATTCTTCCATCAGGTCCTTTGCATAAGAATCACCAAGATGTGACCCCCCCCAGCCCATCCCCCCAACGCTCCCAACCCCCCTCCCTCCCTCCCCACAGCAAACCACAGCTCCTCCCCCCTATTCTTATAACCCTCCTGAGAAAATGTATTAATAGCCAGGATACCCAGGGAAAGAGGGAAGACGGGGGTGACAAACGCCTAAGGAAAAGGGCAATTGGAGTGCTAAAGACATGCAAATCATGGGTGGGAGGGCGATACTACCTAGAAGCAGAGGGCATTTAAACATTATGAAATGTGTGAACAAGTGCTGCCTGGGCATGCAAATGCTGTAAAGTAGAAAACAGCAATGGCCCTATGAGGAAAATGAACAGGAAATTAGCAAATGAAGTACTGAGAAAGTCTACAATACATCCGAGTATAAACTGTAAGCAAACACAATACAACTGAGAGCTAAGAGACTGCCCACATACAATCTGAACTAAAGAGGCAGGGAAAAAAGAACTACCAGCTGCCACGGTGTCCTTCTGTGTCTGCGGTCATTAGTTTGAATCCCAGCACAGCTGGCTCTGTTAGGGTCTTAATTCAATGGACCAAGGACAGGTCTCAATTGTACAAGCCATTTGGTGGTGGGGCTTGGTGGGGGTAAGAGGGTGATGTTCTACTTGATTTTTTTTTTTTTTTAAGGTAGAAAATAAAGATAAGCCACATAATTACATAGATACATATTTGTATCAGCAATGTCTCAGGTTTTAAACCAAGTGCCTGCAGCCTCTTTAAGAATATTCCTAATCATTCCTAATAGAGATTGCTGTCTCTTCCCAAGACAAGAAGAAAGCATGGCACTTTTTGAAAAGGATCTCTCACAATCACTGATTTTTGCATTGAGTAAAAGGGGGGGGGGGAGCCCTTAAGGTGTTCTTTGCCAGAGAAAAACAACCATTAAAATTATTTTTAAATTGTGCTCTTTTTAAGAGGAAAGTTTAATGTTAACTGGGTGTTTGCATTCATCTCCTTGCTTACAGGCCATTATTATGCTTTAGGAAGAGGTATTTTAGTTGTTTATTACAGAGGGAGAAGTACATCACAACCTTTTAAGAAGTAAAGCAAAAGCATAAAGTGTATATTCACCTAAAAAACCAGTTTCTTTGTTTCCAGATTTTTTGGCCAGAATATCTTTTTGCGACATCTTTTGAAGCCCATAGATTGGTCTAGAATGTAGAGTTCAGGGAATTCTACATGGGGGCCCAATAGTCTCAGTCTCAAATATTCAGAGTTCAAAATGGTTATCAATTATAGTAATTATGCTTATAATTAGGTTAATGAACCAGTTTTGCCCAAACTCCAAGTGCAAAAACTTCAAGACCTACTGATGAGGTGCTCTAAAAAGAGGGGTTTATGTAAACAAATCCCTATTAGGCAAAGTAAATCAAGATAAGGAACCTCACCCCAGGCTGGATTAGAAGCTTGCAGGCGTCTTTCAATCACAGCAAGTCCCTAATCACTCAGGAACCACCTCTGTGGTTTCGCATTAGGGAAAACTGCTCCCTTCTGAGGTCTGAGGGCAATACAAAAGGTGCCCCCAAAATGCTCTTGGCTAAATATTCTTGATGCTTGGAAGGGGTGGGGGAAGACACAGCAAGAATATGCATATAGCTTCAGTTTCTGCGAATCACATTGTAACTGCAAGACCATAATAACTGCTACTCAGTAAAAACTAGTTATGTCAACCATGCATTAGATATCATCACATTGAGTGGAGGGAAAATTTTCAACGTTTTAGTCTTTTGACCTTGTTCCAAATAAAGAAATAATTTAATGTCCCTTTTTTAGAGTCTTAGAGTGGTGTTTCCAAACACAAGCTTTCCTTGCTTTTCTGATTGCCATCACCACCCCCTTTCCTACCTCAAGGTTTAATACCGCCAGAAACTGGAGAAAATGATTATGCCCAGTATCCAGGTCATTATTGTTTAATCAATGCATCTCTGGAGCATGAAAAAGGTATCTAAGCCACAGCTATTGTTTGGATTTTATTAAAAAATAAAATAAAACACACACAAATAACTATAGTTCTATGCCAAAGCTAAATTAGAGATGCATACTTCATGATCCTGTTTTGCCTTTAAACAATGTGACTGTACATGCCTAATATTGTATGTCTGGTCTACCAGAGACATAGAGATCAAAGGTCATATTTAACATTCAGGAGGAGGGGCGGGTGCAGATTAATTAATAAATTAATACAGCGACGCTTTTTCTTGCTGGAGTCCAGCATTAATAATCTACTTTCACAATCCCAACGGACAGCAAACATTTAAGAGAAAAAAAAGCCAGAGAAAGAGAAAGAACAATCACTTACCAGTCTCTTTTTATTTGGGGAGCCTTAGAATTTGCAGACGCTGCCAGTCTGCCTTTAATTAGTTGCACATCACCCCCTAACACAAAGAAACACAAATCCAGATGTGTCTTGGCAGCTCCCAATTACAACTTTAATACTTGTAAACAAACTGTTGGGGAGGGGGGATAAATAAATATGCGGATCAAAAAAAAATACCTGTAAATGGCTTTTTTTTTCTTGTTGCAGAGAGAAGGAGGAGGAGATGGTGTTAGTGGTGGGGGTGGAAGGAGGAGGAGGTGGGGGGAGAGGAAAGAGTCGAGTGTGAGTGTATGTGTGAGAGCGCGGGGCTGTTGTCGGTGGTCTCTCCTCTCCCAGCGCGTTGCTCTCCGTCCGTCTCCAGTCGCTGTGTGCGAGGGAGGGAGGGAGCCGGGGAGTCTCTCCTCTCTCTCTCTCTCTCCTCTCTCTCTCTCTCCCTCTCTCTCACCCTCCCCCCTTCTCTCTCTGTTTGTGTGTGTGCGAGTGTGCGGTTGCTGGGGGAGGGGAGCGAGAGAGAAAGGCGAGGGAGGAGGTGTGGAGGCTGGGGGCGGGGGCGCGGGGGTGGGGGTGATTGGCGCCGAGGTGAGGAGGACGCAGGGACGTGGACACCTACTGATGATTGGCTGCAAATTACACGGGGAACAAGAGGCGCACGCGGGCCAGCGCTCCTTTTCACAAACCCTCTCCTCGGCAGAGGAGCCACGTTTTCCCTGCTCGCCTGCGGATCGCCCTCCCTCCTCGCGCCCGGCTCTCCGGCTCAGCCCAGCACACAGGGCTGTTGATTATTTTCTTTTGCTCTCGGAGATAATTGTTTGGAAGGGTTGGAAAGAGGGCGTTTCCGACACTCTGCGTGTGGGGTGTGTGTGCTGTGCGGGTGTGTGTGTGTGTAAATAAACTTGTCTGGGATTTTTTGGCTGGGTTGAGAAGAGCAATACAAGAAACAGAAAAGGTCATGTTTGTTTGAAGAATGCTCTTAGTTCGTACCCAATGGCGTGGTTTTAAATAAATTTCCTAGTGTACCCAGGAAGACTTAAAAAAAAAAAAAAAATACCATTTAGATCTTTAAAGTAAGGGAAAACGGACTGGTGTGGTTCTTCAGACCCTCGAAATACTAGAAATACTATTATTCCAGAATGTAAAAAATCGGTGATATGATGCTTGGCCAATCTCAAAATCCATCTCAATCTCTGTCTCTCTTCTCCTCTACTCTTCTCTTCTCTCCTCCCAAACTCCTCTTTTACTATTCCTACTGGTAGTTACAAAGAATAAATCCGATTTTTAACTCACTGCCCTATTTTTTAATTTCAAACTTTACTTAAACAAAAACTTTTGTATTTCAGTCTATTTTAGAATAGTAAGTGATTAACATTTCACTTCTTGCCACTTGGGAAAACATAGTTTATGAATTGAAATATAAATATTTTACTGCAGGTCAAATACAAATAAAGCTCGTTCATAAATGCAGCTGTAAATTAACCTCTTCACTGCTGCCTCAAATAAAATATTTGTGGACACATGCTATCCTACTATTAAAGTATACTCTAGTGGAAATAGTTATAAAAATAAGATACAGAATTATGAATACTTTTGAACAATTTTTTTTCTAAGAGAAAAACAGTGGCTAAGGTAAGTCATAGAGTAGGAAAGAAAAAACTTAAGATTATTTAAATTGGTGTTATCAAGCAGAGTGAAAGTTTTGTATTAAAATTAAAAGTGTTTATAGTAATGCAATATTAATTTTTCAGATAAGTGAGGAAAATATAATGTTTTCTTTCTTTAATAAGAAAAAAAATGCTGAAAAGACATTTTAAACCATTTTGTATTTGAATTTCAAAAGATAGACTTTGACCATATCAAGACATTACCAACTATGGAGGATAAATTGTTGATAGCAAGTTTAAAACTGTGGTGTGTGTATGCCTAAATGAAGGTGTTATTTCAAGAGTGGGCTACTATTGCAATAGGAAACAAGTGTATTTTGTGACTCATTGATTAATATACATGTTTTGTAATTTTTTAAAGCATAAGCTGTTTGATTATTACTAGTTATTTGACATAGGCAAAATAACTGGATGGCTATTAATTATTCAAGTTAATAAGATATTTTTATACTTGTGCTAACGCCTTATAAAAAAAAAAAAAGAAATTTTCCGTTTGATTTTTTTTGTTGTTGTTTTAGCTACGCTTCATAGGAAGTTTATCAGGAAAATATAGTCACTTTTTAATGAGTGAAAACATGCTAGAAAAATGATAGATTCTTACACATCTTTTCACAATATTTAAAATATCAGTCCAATGTTAGAAATTTTGAAGTTTATAAATAAGCAATGTTTTTAATCAAATAAAGACATCATGCTTTCTTTTGCCAAATTTTCTTTTCTGGAAATTTTCCTTTTTGGAAATTCCTTTTCTCATGCTTTCCTTTTTGAGACTCTTTAAGCTTACTTTCAAAATGAAATCTTAAACACATGAGAGAAAATATGTTCTAAATTCCAATGAATTTTACTTTCTAGCTGATAAAGGAAAACTATAGAATGTTTGGTCTTAATAATTAATAATAGTAGCCCCTATTAATGATCCATGAGTGTCAGATCCTGTGCTAAGTAATTTGCAGATATTCTATTTTGTCCTTGCAATAATCCTGTGAAGTGGCTATTATTTCCATTTTACAAACAAGGAAATTGGGGCCCAGAGAAATTAGGTAACCTGGATTAAGTCATAAAGTTAGTATGTAAAAAGTTTGAAATTTGTACCCAATCCAGTCTATTCCAAAGCCTTATGTTTATAACCTCTACCCTATTCTCACTATCAATAATTAATCAATCAATAAACCTTCTCTTGATACTAGAACCTCAGATTTAATTATGATTGTAGGCCCCTAGTTGATATGGCATCAATTAAATTTATAAAATAAATTATAAACAATATACCTCATGGCTTTGATATAGCATTCTATTGCCTTTCCACTAGGGAATTGATTGCATACTTAGCCAAATGTGATCAGGGGAAATATTTTTTCTCATCTATCTCATATCCATTAATTTTTTATACCAGTGTAGACACGTATATGCACCATGCCTCTCACTAGTCTATGTCTGTCTTCTTTAAAATGACATATCAGGGTTTTAATAATAATACCTGAGAACACTCAGTTCTCCGATAACTCTCTCTAAGTCCACATTTTTGTGTGAAACACCAAAAAGTGAAGTTGTTTTCTCTGCAAAATGCCCATGACAGCTTCCAATTACCTGGAAGTGGTTTGTGCCTTTACCCTGATTTATGATTTTTTAAAAATCTTAACTAGGAGAGAGTTCAAAGCTTTCATAGATAACCTGATGGGAATTTTTTAAAAGCCCATCTTGAGCATCACCCGAAAAAAGTATCCCCACTCGGCATACATTTTTTGTTCTGCTCTGAAATATCTTTAAAATACTGCTACTTTCCATCATAATCATTATCAATATCCTCATCATTATCCAGAATCTTCAAAAAGGTAGCATATTCTGTTGAAATAAATAGACCTCAAAATTTAGCAATGCAAAATCCACAGAAGTATATGTTTTCTCATGGAACAGTCCAGGGTGGGAATTTCAGATCAGAGACCATTCTTCTCTATGAGTGATCCATAGATTAAGATTCCTTTTATCTTGGGACGTTTTTCATCTCCAAAGGACAGCTCATCAACTACATGAAGCTGGCAGAAGGGCATGAAGGAGCTATGATGGCTTCTTAAAGGTCTTGGTCTTGAAGTGGAACATAGCACTGTGGCTCACATGCAATTGTCAAAAACTCATTACATGCCACACCTAGCTGCAAAGATTACTGGGCAGCCAACTCCAAGATGCAGCTTTATTACTGTGGCGTAGAGAAACAATTCTGAGGGACAGCTGGCTGTCTTCCACATAGAGTAACACAGAAGGTGAATAATCTGATGAAGAGATTAAGTAGACCACACAGCCCTGAATGTGACCTTGAAATTCCTCTGCTCCCTGGAAGTTATTTTGCTGATTACCACTGAAAACAGTCTTAATGACTTTAGGGAAAGTTTGGCAACTGTGAAAGAACTAAGCTTTCTTAAATACTTGTAGGATAGCCAAGGCAAGGTTAGAATATTCAAACAAGAATTTACTGAAGAAAAAAGACAGCAGAAGTAACACAATCAGAGGAAATAGCATAAATAAAAAATTAACTGAGATAAATCTTGGGAACATGCAACTTGTCTGCTGGTGTTTTCAAACCAAGAGGTAATTTTTAACCTCCCACTAATGAGATGTTTACTATTAGTCATAAGAAAATACACAACATGAAGGTCAGAAAAGGTGTGTGGAGCTTTCTTACCTAATATCCAAGGACTCACATCTCAACTCATGTTCATGGGCTCTGCGGACCACCTCTTTTGCCACAGTAATTCACTATGAATATAGTAAATAATCACACTCATTATGGAAGGAATATTCCCTTAAAACAAATAGGGAATAATTTATTTAACTCTTTTGACTGGCCAAAGATCTACCTAGGATTTTTATTTACCTGGCTCCTTTACCAGAATTTGAGTTGGTTGACATTGGGAATTGTGTCTTATTCAGCTTTGTGTCCCACCTCATACCTACTATGCCTACCACATGGCAGGTTCCAAACATTCTGGGTCATGCATATTGAAATAATGTAGTATACATGAGATGTATGGAAGTAAATTCCCCATTGCCTATAGGATAAAAGTGCAAAATTTATAAAATTAATTTCATGAAGCCCTTCTCCAACTGGTTCCATCTTTTGAATTTAATCTACTATTATTCCTTCTAAGAACCCACTATCCCAGCAGATCCACTTAGCTCAGAAAACTTCATTTGCCTTATGACCAGAGGGGGAGAAAATCTTTAATTAATAATGAACTGTGAGCTAAACTGAAGTACTATTATTTCCATAAAATAAATTTTTGCATATAAAAAATTATTATAGCATAATGAAATAATATTTTTAAATCCCTTGATTTAACATTTTCAGAACGTTTTGGGAAGTTGTCTTGGTGTCTTAACGATTGGGATTTGATGAAGCTACTTCTTAAAATCAATATTCTGCACACCTGTTGTTTTCTTTCACTTCTAATTAAATATTGATACATTGTTATCACAATGCTGACCTTCATATTCAAAGCTGGTACTTTTAACCTGCCAACACAGTAGGTCACGTGCTTTGAGCTGTTTTTCCAGCTATCTTTACTCTCTTACCTTGTCTTTCTAATGACTAATAGGAGGTACTTATGGAATGGCTGGCCACTGTTAAGGCTAAAAACTGTGACAATTGAGGATAATGAAAATAATGGGTTCACAGGGTTAAACCCATTACGTTGGCCTCATTAACATCATATTCAAATCAACTAAGCTAATCAAGTACCACATATTCACATATTTTCATATACAGTTTGGACACTAGACAAATATGTATCAAGTATTATTCTGGGCATTAATTTTTAGAATTGTTCTTTGCCAGACCAAATCTGGTATAGCCCCATTTTAATTTACTCATGATATTTTTTCTCATCATATAAATTCCATTTCTATAAAACTATAGCTCTGATACTCCATGGAAAGTGCTATCCCCAAACACAGAAATCCAAACTTTCAATGATAGGCTAGAAAGGGAAAACTCCAGAAGAATGTTTTTTCTTCCATAGGCTCACTGACATAGCTTGATTTTTATTAGCTGTTGTTTTCCTTGTACTTTCCCATAAATATTTGTTATCCTTTGTTCATTGGATTATTAGAAAATATAAACAATAACATTCCAGATTTTGTCAAAGTAGTTACTCATGAAGGAAACAATGGATCACTTTTGCTACAAAACACCAAGTGATGGTAAATAGCTTCCAGGCACTAACAAATCTAAACACAGATTTGTAACGTGGGCCCCAAGCTGTTCTTTGGGGTCTCCCTTTTCCTTTGCCTGACAGAATCAAAGCATCCCGTGCTGGCCTTTGTCCCAGCAAAATTCTCCTTAATCACAGAACTACCTGCGTGCCTTCTGGAACATAAATCTCTTCAGATAGCTAAGTAATGGTAAAGTAATACAAAGTGAGGAAATCCTGTGGTGAAATTTGTAGTTAAGAGCTAACCAGGAAACACTTTGTCCACAGTGCTCAGTGTGCCAATAGTCGGTGTTCCCCTGACAGCAGTCCAGAATGTGATGGTGTCACTTCCTTCTGCTCTCGCCCATTCTCTTCTGCACACAGGACACTGGAAGTCAATAACATAGTCCCCTATCTCAATTCTTCCTATTCTCTATCAAAACTCCAAATTCAATAACTTAGGTAACCAATGTTCTATTAATACTCCTCTCAACAGGAAGAAGTGGACCTTTTATTTAAGGCAAGCTTACATACAGGCACTGGACATTTTATTAAGAGGCCTCTGAATCTTCAAATTGCTAGACAGGACTCACCCAGTTAGAAAAAATAATCTTCAATTTTTAATAACAGAGTTACTTCAAGAATGTACCTTGTGAAGACATAAAATTAGGTTTATAAAAGTCATATTGTTAAGCTCTGTGAAACTCCAAAATTAAATCTGTCTTAAACCATTTCCTATTCTGTAATGTCACCCTTTGTGAATTTGCCATTTTTAAGTAGAATAAAGAAATGTTTACAAAATGGTTGTGAACACAAAAATTATATTTTTTTTCCCTGGAGATTTTAGACTTCCAGTGTAACCTTGATATCTGCATTTGCAAAAGTACAGGTTTCTTAATATTAGTCTCAATATTTTATTTGAAATCAAAGCCACTCTTCATGCTTGTTTTTTTTAAGTGTGTTTCCATTTAGTTTATCTTCAATTAACTCCCTTTTTTAAAAAAGAATTCTATTTTTCTTTGTTGAGAGGAAGAATTCAAGATACTATCCCTGAGTTGTTAATGTTCAGTCCAGAAAGGTTTTTTTCCTTCCCAGTGCTGACCTTTGTTATGCCGTAGTTATAGCAACAAGAAGAGTTCCTTCTGTCTGTCTGTTGTGTTCTCTTTCCAAACTAATGACAGTCTTTTATATGCTGTTGTGTAGTATGGGGAATGCTTTACATGCATTGATTTCTTGATTTACTGATGCATTTAGCTAAACCAGCAATTTGAATGGAAATTTTTAAAATAAATGCAATTAATTGAAATGGAATTTGCACATTATATATGTTATTTATGGAATACAGATCATTTATTTAGGCATTTTTCTAGTTTGTCTTTGAACTTCACTGATCAACTTGCAGTTTAACTTCTCAGTGACCAAGTTTATTTATCCTATCATTATATCTTCTTAATCAAAACAGGAAGAGAGCAAAGAGAGAGAAAGAGAGTTACCCCCCTAGAAGGGGAGTAACATGATGTAAGAACACGTAGTTTTTCTGCCAACCTGGGTCATACAATCATTATGACCTTAGGCATTCTACCTCTCATTTTACCGATCTGGAATATCAGTTTAATTATAGTAATTACCTATCTCACAGGGTTCATGAGGTTTAATTAATGTTAGCAAAGTGTTGGAGCTATTTAGTAGAACAGTACTATAAAAAGCAAACTACCTGAAAATCACAACTATGTTCTCCCTAGATAGTACTTAATTTTACACACTTCTTTTCTTTTTCCTTCAGAGTTAATTTAACATTTATTGCTTCTTTTTTCTGTACCCTCCATATCTACGTCTATGGTCTTTGCTACTTGAGACTTACTTTGGATGTAAAACATAGCCTCTGTCCCACTTTTGTTAGATTGCACTATCACCTCCAGGAGCTCAACATTTCTGAATCTAACTGGATTGGGATTAACAGTAGTATCTGAGCAAGTAGCTGTGGCTACATACTTCCTTTAATTCCAGTTAGAAACTGCCAGTTAATAATCTGAATTTGATTCTCAAACACCTTGTGTTTGTATCCATGGTGTTAAAGCAAACTGAATTAGACTTCCAGTTTTTTATTGAAAGTTGGAAGTTCTGTAAGTATTGTGTCTGCATTCCATCCTGGAAATAGTAGCTGTAGCTATTATTAGTGATGGAGTCTCTAGTTTGCTGGCACTTAGCATTCCCTGCTGTCTAACACTTGCCCACCTAAGCATTGGAATTTGTAACTTAAGGCAACTAAGTACACTTGTGCTAGCTGTTCACTGCACAACAATGCCTGGCCAAATGGGCAAGTAGGAGCTGGAATCCAGCCCATTGCTCTGCTTGCCAAGCCATGTTCTGGTGGGTCTAATTTGCAAAAAGGCATTCTAGGGGCTAGAAATGGCCTTATCAGTATCCCCATTATAGGTCAGTTAAGTAAAGCAATGAACATTGCAGCCACCTTTATTTATATTAAAAGTTAGCATTTCCTCTTTGAAATTATATCCCACAAGATTATATTTAGATTAATATTAAAATCATATTCAATTTTATCTGTATCCCTTTTTTGTGAACCAATTTCACCTAAAACATATTCCAATATGAACTAATTTTCAAATAGAATGTAAATAATGTGAAATTTTCAATTGTATGAACTCATTACCACTGAATCAGGAGTTATATTTCATTGAATATCAACAAAATGACTAGTAATGTGAATTGGATAGTCGTAATAACATTGTATTTCTTTCTTTGGGAACAACTACTCTTTAAAAAGAGGGCGACACTGTTCAGACCCCAGTTCCTTTCTGTTATCTGCTAACATTTTATAGTGGTAGGACTGCTTGAAAGAGCAGTCGTTTTTACCTATTTGTTACTTGGCTCTTTTAAAATGCATGATGATATGATGGCATTTCCTTTAAAATGTTTCTATTTTAAAAGATATCCTATTCCTGTAATTCTTGGCTACTTTATATTAGTGAAAAAGAAATAACTCTGTTACCTAATGGGAACACTGATTGATTTACATACCTTTCTTTACCAAGTATCAAGAGTCCAACATTTGAACAATGTCCAAAAAAAGCTAGCCTCTAGATATTTTACTGCATGCTAATCTCCTTGCAGAGGAAATCAGACAGGTATATTCATTCGTTAGAGAAAACAAAATAACTTTATTCTTTAATAAAGAATACATAGAAAGAAGGTTTTGAGAATTCTGAGTACATGCAAGAGAAAATTACTCAAACTGGCTGGCTTAAATGATGAGGTCTCTTGTAGGGCAGACTCCAGGCAAGGAACAACCTGTGTGGCTTATAGATGTCACACATAATATAGGTTTCTTCCATCTCTTTGTTCATTATTCCCATTATCTTATTTTTTCCTTCAAGTAGTTCCCTCAGTTACTGCTCCAACATCATATTCCACGCATTAAAAAGCATTCAGGAAAAGAAAAGGACTTTCTTTTTTTTTTATGTGTTTGTGTGTTTAGAGAGAGGAACTTTCCTAGAAGCACCACCACTGACTTCTGCTAAGATCCAATTACCCAAAATTGGGTTATGTGACGACACATAAACCAACCATTTTCAAACAAAATGAGATTGTCTTATTCCTAATAAGTATCTACCAGCCCTGGAACTAGAGGTGGAATCATTCTGAAACACGTGACAGTGTGAAGGATAGGAAATTCCTGAACATAGCCATGATTTGGTTAAGAAGGAAGAAGAAGATAGGGAATTGGATGGTTGTTGGTGAGACCAGTATCAGTGTCTGTTGTCTTATATAAGTCTATTATCACTTGATTTCTATTGTCTTAGAAAAACTAACCAGCCCTAAATCACATGAAGCATGTCAGATTACATATAACAAGAGAAAGTCAGTTTATGGATGCCAGCTCTTTATTATGGGTTAATTAGTGAATTATAATTTCAGCTATGAATGCTTATAAGCAGGATTTATTTTTAGCAGCATGGCTTTCCCAGCAAAGTTTTGATTTACTGACCTATCTTTATTGAAACTTATCTCATGTTCATCATTGCAGACATTTTATACTGTGTTACATAAATCAGGGAGTATCTGAACTTGATCTATAAGGTATAGGGCTATAGGATGTGAGGAGAAAGCAAAGAGAATGAGGAAGTTAAAAGAAATTAAGAGAAACAATTTAAAAATGGCAAGGTACATCTATTTCCATAATTAAGTATATCTTGAATATTTTCCTCTTATACCTTCTACTGGCTGTTAAAACTATTACCTTAACATATTTGCAAGTAATCAGAAGCAAAGTAAATAGCCAGTCCTTAAAATTTCAAGTTGATCCCCAAACTGACTCAAATTTGCAAAAATCTGGCATAATTTAAAAGTAAATAAATAGAAGCAACACTTAGCAGAAGGTTCCTAACATAAACAAAGCTGTGCACGTTTTGTTTATTTATGGGATCCATGCAAAGTGTCATATTCATTTAAAAATATTCAGCACGAGAGTGATTGATTTTAAAAATTGAATAGAATTAAGGAACATAGGCATTCTTTAAAATTTAAAGTTCTGTAACAGAAAGAATGGCTATTTTTTCTAGTATTATACTTGGGAAAACATTTTCCTCCTTTATGTCTGTTCTGATTTTTTTAAACGTTGACTGTGAGAAAAATAGCCGCCATTTTATTCAAAAGTGCATTTTAATTGGGAGGTAGCCAACCCCACTATTCATGTAATACCTGTATGTTGCTCAAGATTAAGTGTTAAATATTAAGTATGAAATCTCCTAAATTAATCTTTTTTATTCAATATATTTTTATAGCATTCTTAAAAGACAAAACATGTTAAAATCCCTATCCTTATGGAACTTATATTCTACTGCCATGTCTTAATTCAACTAATAGCCATTTACTCTTTCTTTCCAGCCTAGATTATTCTCTATCACATTTTAATTGAATAAGTATTTTTTGAACACGTTATGTGCATGGCATACTGGCAAGCACTGAAGGAATGAGAAACTTCCTTGAAAAACTAACAATTTAATAGAGGGTACTCAGACAGGAAACACACAAAGACAGGTCTAATATTATAATTATCTCACCTCTTCTATAAAAAGAAGAATTTAAGTAAGTAGAGTGTAATAAAAACCAGACCCTAAAAATCTCTGTATTGTAAGTATCAATATAGTGTAATAAAAGCAATGAGGAAAGCCTGGATAATTTGGAGGTCTGGGATGCTCCAGAGGAAAACTTCACAAGAGAAGTCTTTGAAGTGGAATGACTAACAACTGGAGAAGGGGAGAAATAATATTTGGCATAAAGGACAGGGTGTAAGCAAAAGCTGGGGAAACACAAGTGCATAGCAGAGCCCAGAAATGGTATGTTGTTGATTGTGGCTGCAGTAATGAGACATCAAGAAGAGACAAGTGATGGGAAATGAGACCCAGAAAGAAGAATACTGTTAAATTGCATACAGCCTTTAAGGTTATGCTGAGGAAAAAGACTTGCTTAGGAGTAAAAAGAGGCCAATGTATGTTGTTTATTTCAATATATCTGTACTCCCTTGTGTGTTTTTGTTTATTTTTGTTTTAAAGTATCCTTCTGACTTACATTGGAGAAGATGATTTAAAGGACGTGAGACATTTTGTCCCTTAGCAGCATTTTAGATAAAGATCCCAGCAAGAGGATGGAAGAGGAAGGAGACAATGCAGACAATTTGAGGAAAACCTACAGTTTGTTTGAAGGAAAGACGAACTTCAGAGGACAAGAAGGGTGATTCACAAAAAGTCATCTGCAAGGGAGATGTTAACCAAAAAAAAGATTCCCGAAAGAAAGGATATTCCTAAAGTGAGTGAACCATTGATGCTGAAAGGTCTACAAAGGCTTGAAAGAAGTTTCTAGGGGCAATTCTAGAGTTGTGCTCAGAGCAGTTTTTAACCACTAGTTGGTTTGGGAAGAGATGGGAAACTCCTATTTCTACTGCTGCTTGGAGTACAATGCCAAAATTGGCTTCTGCTCATTTGTGTGCCAAAACTATGGTTATTTCATGATTTATTTTATGGGAAATTATTATTTATTTTACATGGAAAAACTGAAAAACTAGAGGCTTTTGCTACATATTTGAGCTTGCCCCAGATTGAAACCAATAAATGTGGCAATAAGAAAAATTTGTCAGTAAACAGTTTCAAAGACCTAGTGGTTACATGGATAAATGTGCAGTCAAGATCATTCCTTTTCTGGTCTTCATACTGCCATCAAGATGATTTATGGGAGAAGAGAATCCCATAAATTCTAACCTTTGCATACTCCCCAACACTTACCTCCTCCACTACTGGCCAAAGACCATTAGGACTCATCTCTTTATATACTTTATTACTGTTGTATCAGTCACAGCCATAAACCCTGGCTTCCCAGAGCATTGTTGATTTTTCACATTCCAGTTTCTATACATAGCTCTGTATATCCACCTTCTAGTAGCCATATCCTGACATTGTTGGTTTTTGAGACTGAGTGTCTGCCATCAGCAAAGCCCCCTGTGTTCTCAATAGCTTCTCTGAAAATCCCCTTCATCTTGCTCTTGTTGAAATGTGGTTCTTTGGGAAGCACTTGCATGGCCTGTTAGTGCTGTCAAATTGTGATCCTGGGGAAGGTTCCTTCTTGCTCGTCATTGTCATTTCCAGACTGTTCCATGCTATTCAAACTCTGTTCTCCACTGCTGTAACAGTAATGTCATAAGACTACGCTCCCTACTTCTGTTTCTTGTTTAAATCATCTAAAGGACTGAAGGGCTTTCTTCAATCCATGAAAACTTTAGCTGTAACTCTTGGTTCACACCACCACAACTCTTTCCTTGATTCTGAGTATTTTCAGTATTTAGCCATACAATTCTTCGAGTCCTCTTGCCTCCTTGATCACCTTCCTTCGATTATTTTTTTCTCCCACCTCCCTTCTGTCACTAAACTCTGTGGTCACACTCTGGAACCACTGTCTACTCATCGCTTCCTGTATTTCTGGATCACTTCCTCAAATCATTGGCTCTCAAATATCCTTCAGTGGTCTCTCCCACTGAACCTACAATCCATTGATCCTGCCACTGTTACCGTCATCTTCCCATGCCTCTGTTTCCCTACATACTCAGCTTGGTCAATCATTATAAACACTCCCTTTCAAACACTCTAAATTTTCCATGATCAATCATTTTGAACACTCTCTTTCCTAAACCTCAATTTATTTAGCTATCTCTTGGCTAAACCCTTACTTTGGGATTTGTAAGCTGTGTTTAACCAAAGTAAACACAGTAAAGGAATGCCTGCTCCATTCCCTTCCCTGAATAGCTACATATGGCTGGAAAAATATTTACAAATCTAAGTCTCATGTTAGCTTCATGGTAGTTACTCAAGTGGGCCTTTAATGTTGCAGAGCAATTATATTACATATACTCTTCCTTTTCCTTCTGTTTTATATCTTCTTTTCTCAAACCTCTAACACCATCTCCCTGTTCTTTATGCAAGTTTCTCCTTCACTGAGTTCATAGAAACTACTAGAATAGCAGTTTCCATGACCTCCTGCTGTCATGTCTACTTACCTTCTAATATCTGTATATAGACATTCTTCCTTTCCTCCCACTGGAATACATTCTGCATGTTTCTCTTCAAAGACACACTCTCCCATTCTCACTGGACCACACATAGAGTCTCACTCCAGCAATTCTCCCCTGTTTGTCATCATCAAACTATTCCTCTCAACTGTAGTATTACCATTGGAATACATTTTTAAACAATTTAAACCATACTTTCTCCCTCTACCAATCACCCATTCACTCCTTAGTTAATTTTTTTAAAAGAATGGTATATACCAATGTCATAATTTGCTTTTTTCCTTTATCTATTAAATCACATTAGTCCATCTCTTTTCAAGGTTTCCAGTGACTGTACCTTGTTAAATTCAAAGATCAACTTCAGTCTTCCTCTTATTTTACCCATCAGCAACATTTGATGTTCTCTTTCCAGGGCTTTTAGAAAACCAGCCCCCTGATTTATCTCCTACCCTGCTACCCTCCTAACACTGAAGTGACCCAGGGTTTAGACTTTAGACTACTTTTTCTTATCTGTTTACACTCACTATCTTTCTGATCTTATCCAGTCTCATGGCTTTAAACTTCATCTGTGCCCTAGACACTCCAAAATGTAAATCTCCAGTCAGGACTTTTATATCTAACTACTTTAAAATTCCGCTTAAATTATCTACAATTAAACACCTCTCTCCCTTAACTACCCTAAAATACACTCTTAGGTAATGGCAACTCCATCATTCTAGTTGCTCAGATCAGAAATCTTGGGGTCATTCTTGTTACTCTTTATCTATGTGATGGTTAATTTTATGTGTCAGAATGACTAAGCTAATAGATAGCTGGTAAAACATTACATCTGGGTGTGTCTTTGAGGGTGTTTCTGGAAGAGATTCGCATTTGAATCAGTAAGCTGAGTAAAGATTGCCCTCACCAGCGCAAGAAGGCATCATCCAATCCACTGCTGAATTGAACAAAAAGCGGCAGAAGGTAGAATTCTCTCTCTTCTTGAACTGGGACCTGGGACATACACTTTCTCCTGCCCTCAGACATCTATGCTTCTGTTACTTGGTTTTCTGGACTTGGACTGGGAGTTATACCATTGGCTTCCCTAGTTCTGAGACTTTGGGGCCTGGACTGGAACTATACCACCAGCTTTCCTGGGCCTCCAGCTTGCAGATGGCAGATCACGGGATTTCTCAGCCTCCATGATCTCAAGAGACAATTTCTCATAACAAATCTCTCTCTCTCCTCTATCTCTAAAAAGGGAACAAAAATGGAAGCTAAAGAAGCAACGAGAAAATGAGGGAATAAAAAGGCAAATTTTGAGGTGCAGTGATGAAAAACAGAATTCAATTCTGATTACCTATGATTACCTGTATTGTTTCATTTAAGCAAGAGGTGAGGAGTATCTGGTAAATGTAAGGGCAAATTCAATGCATAAAATCAGTGGTAAATATCTGAAACATTAGCTTTGGAAAGCAAGGAGGGAAGTCTAGGACTTAATATAATATATGTAGCATATTAAATGCTCAATGAGTATGTGTTGGCTTGAATTCAATTAAGTAAACAAAAGAAGGGTAAGCTGGTTGAAAGCAATATTGATAGTTCAATATGAAAGAAATGAATGCATACCTTTGCAGTGCTCAGGAGCAGAATGCTAAGAAATGTGTTCTTGGATTCATGCAGAGTAGATGATAGGCATTATGAGTGTGGTCAAACTTCATGAAGATGAGAGAATTAGTATATGTTGATCTGCTGCTAACAGTAACAGCAAATGCTTAGTGAGCTCTTGGGCAAAGATTCCATCTGTACCCATCTCTTCATGTTCACAATAGCCTTACTTGATGCATACCTTACTTAACAACCCCCATTTTCCAGATAAGAAAAATAAGATTAAATAACTCCCTCAAGTGTAGCTGAGATTCTCCAGTGTTTTAAACTCTGTTGACATTTGGTATGCTTTTCTGGTTCTGAACTTCTGAACTTCGAGGAGATGAATCAAAATTCCCTTTATTCATAATATGTTAGCTATAGGCTTTGGGTTCAAATTCTTAAATTTATTCTGTGGTAATTTTGTCATTTAAAATATACCCTATTTAATCTTCACAACTTTTTTTAATATTTTGAAGTTTTATAAATATAAAATGAATTATGTTCCATAATAATCTGATATTATCTTTTAAAAAATCTTACAAAGAATGTATTTGAAAATATATATAAGCCAGGATGTGGCTGGTAGGTCAGAAGAACAGGGTAGAGTAGGGCCAAAATTGATGATAAAAAGATGAAGTTTAGTTACACAAATTATCACTATGCTCAGCACTGTCTATATATAAATAATTCTTGGTCAGTCAGGATATTTTATTTCACTTATCTAATAATATATACTGCTCATGTCTGTTTCTGGCTCCCCTATTGATTTTTCTCCTTTTTGTTATGAAATATAATAGGTATATTAAATATAATAGGGAATAATATAATTAATATCATATAATCTTTACATATATTTTAAAACATCAATTTTTTTCCATTTCTTCAGAATTTTGAAAAGTAAGTGAAACAAAAGTTACAGGTAGATTTGAAAGCCTTTTTATATTCACACACTCTCTCTCTCTCGTTGGGTACATGATTCTGTACATATTCTTTACATATATGTAGCAATACTATTATATGGTGACCATAATTCTGCAGCTTGTGATTTTAGGGTTTTTCCATCTTCAAATTTTCCAACACACTTAACAGGTTCATTTCTTGAGATTAACATTGGTTATTCCCTGTTCCAGGAGCATATTTCTTTCCTTCAGGTTTCAGCATGGCTAACTTCAAGTCTTTTCTCAAATGTTGTTTTTCAATAAGACCTACATTTTCCCACTCTTTATTGAAAGTCCAACCCACTACTTCACCTCTTCTCACCCCAGTTCAGGCATTGTGATCTTCCACACATAATTATTTTTTCCCTATAGATTTTATCAACATTTCAGTTAAAATGTGCTGCACTGCCTAGATTTTTCCTTTGCTCCCCTGGGAGAGTCACTCATTCCCCTATTGCTGGTGGTGACTTATAAAGCTAAACTGAGTTCCCCTCCAATAATTGCCCTGAACTAAGAGAGCAGCCTCACTGAAGGTTATGTCCCTCCTATGGGGCAGCCTGCATACAATGATTAGCCTTTGCAAGAGACTTGATTATCTGTCCCCCATGCCTAACGTTGCAATAACTATAATGGGCCAGCCAAACTCTAGAACTTCCTGTAGGATCAGCTGAATCTTCTGTTGCAACTGCATCACAGTTCAGCTTCTGCTTCTGACCAGTTCTTCTCCTCTCATACCTCACAATTGTTTCTGAGATCTCTATCCAATACTCCTTGTGTACACACCTTTTCTTGGTATCAGAGTTCTTTGGAAATTGACCTATGACTTTTGTACTAGAACTGATCCTAGAAAGCAGAATCTAAAATGGGATGTCTGTAGGTTCATGATTTTATTTGGTCAGCTGCCAATAAAAACTCCTTCAATGGAGGTAGATGGAACATTGTTAGGTCCAGATATTTGGTTGCAGTGAAATTATTAAAATTTTCAGTGATGTGGAACTGGGAACAGATAGGCATTAAGAGCAATTCACTGGCAAGTAAGCTGTCCTAGGAGTTTGAATTTTTCAGGGATAATAGTAATTTTAAGAAATTTGGAATTAGATGGCTATTTCTTCAGGCCAATGATACCTGGAGAATGGCAAGAAAAATGTGAGTGTTTTTAACAACTAATATAAAAAGGGTCTCCTGTGGCCAGAGGAGAGCAAAAGCTAGAGATTCAACACCTAATTAAAGAGCACTCTTTAAAAAGTGGAATCCTCAACTCCAGGATCTGCCATGCCAAGATTAGGTCCCTGATTTGGAAAGAGTAGAACTTTGAAAACTGGGATACGGATATCTGGATTGAAGCACTTCCAAACTTTAAATCTCCAGATTCTCTTGAACTCTTCGAGACTGTCACAGTGATACACTCCTCTTTGCTAATTAATAGGCTAGCCTACCTTTGCTTGAGATGTCTTCCTTGCAAGACCAGTTGTGCTCCCTTTAGGATATGCCACCACTCTCCATTCCCCATGTCCCAAACAGTAAGCCAATAACTGGGTTAAGTCATAACCTAATCCATCAAGGGAAGTGCTGAAGTAGCAAAGGGATTGTAACCTGAAGGAAAAACTAGCCAGTGTATAGTGGCAGCATCCAGGAGAGTATACATGGGACTGGATTCTGAGGATGCTGGATAAAAGAGAATTTATTGATGTGAGAACACTCTACAGGTTACACGATTTAAAACCTATGCAAGGTCTCTGGGATGTGGAGCAAACAAGGTACTAGGATGACTCCTAGACGCTTAGAGAAAGTAATGGACTGCACTCTGTGAGGCTGAAGTGCCAGAACTACTTTATCTTACAGATGTAGAGGGATCAAAGGGCTCATAGAAGTGGGCATGCTAGAGTGGTTACACTAACTAGGTCAGAAAACCTACCAGACCACTATGATCCATGAGAGGAAATTTCATTTACCAAAGGAAAAAGGCATATGCTGGTGAGAAGGGCATGGGCATTACTGAGAAGCTCGGTGGTGGCTGTCTTCTATCAGCCAGGGATGAGGGTATGAGATGCTCTTAATAACTGGGCTCACTGATAACAATGGGACTCATAGGATCCCTAATTAATAGAGACCAGGTGGCAGTGCTGAACTGTCAGACACCAGTTGGGGCAATTATTATAATGAGCAGCAACATCAGAGTGGCAGCCAGGAGAGAGAACCTGCGGAGAGCTATAGAGGTGGTTAACAGAATACAGCATGTCTAGGTACAGTAAGACATATGTGCAGCCAACAAAGGCACAATGTATACAACCAAAATAAAGGATGGAAGATGAGGAGGCTGAGGGAAGTCACCCAAATAAAATGTTTCAATCCCTTTTCCAGATTCCTATGCTGAGCCAGTTTTGCAGACCTTGAAATTGCTGCTTGCAGGCTAGACTTTTGCCTCAGAAGGAAGAAACCTGCCACACCACAGAAAGTACACAGTAATGATTCTCCCAGTTCATCCCAATCGGACCTTGCCATTTACTTGGGTAATTGTACAGTGAAGTAAGGGAGAAAGAAAAACATACTTCAAGATTTGCTAGACACAAGGTCCAAGCTGACCTAGATACCTGGGAGGCCCAAAGCAGCAACACTCTCCTGCTTGGGAGAGGGCGGTACTTATTAAATGGAGTCAAGTCCCAGGTGTGGCTCATGGTGGACTCACTGGGACCACTGGATTTGCAGACTCACTTGGTTTCTGAATGAACAATTGAAATAGACATAATTAGGTTTTGAAAATACCCCACATTTGTTCTTTGGCCACAGGCTAAGAGCTATCATGGTGGGAAAAGCAAAAAGTCAAAGTCACTGGAACTTGCCCCTCACAGTGGTCATGGATTAATTGCTATTGAAACCAGGGGAGAGTAAGCAAGTTATTGCCACTATTAAAGACATAATAGATTCAAGATTAGTGACTTGCATTATGTTTTCATTTAATTTTCCAAACAGTTCTCTAGAAAACCCAGATGGATCCTGGGTTTATGGCTTACTGTAACTCAATTAAAAGGAAACCCCAGGTGCAGTTGCTTTGCTAGATAGGCTATTTCTACTAGAACCAGTTAACAATGCTTGCCATCCATGGTATGTAGTAAGTGATCTAGGCAGGGTATTCTCTTCCACCTCTTCAGAAAAGGAGGGCAAGATACCATTCGTATTCACTCTGAATGGACAAGAGTATACTTTTCAGTTTTCATAAGCACTACCTTAACACTCCTGTCCTGAATCAAGAAGTAGTCTGAAAGTATCCAAATGCAGATTCTATCGGCCTACTTGTCATATTCTTAGAGTGAGAAAACTTCCAACAGGGGGCACAATGAGCATCTCTTAGTCATTAAACTTAGTCATCAAGCTATCATTTTGGGCTACTTGTACCTGTTTCCTACTGTTCGCTTAGTTGTTCTTTCCAAGAGCATCCTCCAAAACACTCCTGAATGCAAATCACTGAGTCTGACAGCCTGATTTCTCAGGAACTGGGCTTCACCAACTTTTAACCTACCATAGTATTTAACTCACTTATTGCTCTTATTGTTTATTTTCTCTTTCCCTCCTGTAGAATGTGAGGTCCATGAGGGTGAGAATTTTTCTTTGCTTTCCATCCGGGTGTAACTCTACACCTACAACAGATTCTGGCTCATTAAATACACTCAAGAAACATTTGACTAAATGTATATTGCATAAAGAAGCTTAACTTATTAACATTAACTTTTGGATATTACGACTGGTGTCACAACTGATGCCTCTGAAAACCATTTGTCTTTTAGAGCATCTTGCTACATGATTTAAACCTTTGGAAATCTGCTCTTTGAAAACTTAAGGCTTTGCTTTAATCAAGTGACCTTGTCATTTGCGATTAATTTTTAGTTTTGGCTGGGTGCAGTGGCTCACGCCTGTAATCCTAACACTTTGGGAGGTCAAGAGGTATAGATTGCCTGAGCTCAGGAGTTCGAGACCAGTCTGGGTAACATGGTGAAACCCTGTCTCTACTTAAAATACAAAAATTAGTTCAGCATGGTAGCGGACACCTGTAATTCCAGGTACTCATGAGTCTGAAGCAGGATAATCGCTTGAACCCAGAAGGTGGAGGTTGCACTGAGCAGAGATCAAGTGCCTGAATGACAGAGTGAGGCTCTGTTTCAAAAATAAAAATTAATAGTTTTATAATCTTTAAAATTATCTACACAATACATGTTTATTTTTACTCAAAGAACATAGAGACACATAATGGAAAGGTAGTCACAACTTAGAGATAAATACTATTGGATGACTATTCCTTAATACTTCTAAGTATTATATTGATGCATTTTAAAGTTTACCAGTATAAAATATTATGGATTCTTGTTATTAATATCTTTCCCTTTTGTTCTGTTTCGTTACTTATACTACCTCCAGCCCAATTGCTTTCCCCATGATCAAGGTTATATTCTACTTTTCTCCATGCATATGTAATCATTTACAAATATGGTTATACCTTTTGGGTTTTGGTATACTTTATTTTAGGTATTGTGAGGGACAGAGGCACCACCCAGATTGCTCCTCAATGAAGGACTAAAAGCTGGGCGGTGGGGGTGCTATCAATAGATGCCTTAGTCCCTTCACTGATTACTAGCTTCAGAGAACTGCCTCACCCATGGTCACACTATTTCCTAAGCAGCCCACATCAAATGACTAATCTAGTTAAGAGTGTGACTGACTGGCCGTTTGGACCTGATGCAGGGACACTCTGATGGCCGTTTTAGCTCTAGACCTCCCCACTGGGTCAGCCAAGATTCTCATCAGGCTTGCTTCACAACTCAATTTCACCCTCTGCCCAATTTTGCTTTTTTCCTCCCCTGTTTATAAATGTTAATTGCAAGACACTTCCAAACAAATATCTTAAACTTCATCTCAGATTCTGCTTCCTGGAAAATCTAACCTGTGTAAGGGATCATACCATGTATTCATTTCTGCTTCTGCTTTCCTCTCTCACTATAATCACAGACTCTGACCCAGACGATTGACATAGAACTAAGGCTTTCTTTTGAATGACTATGTAATTTTCCAGCATTTTCATGCACCACAATTTGTTCAACTTTCCATACTAGGGAACATTCTAGTAGTTTCCAAATTTTATTTTTAAACATACAAAAAGTTCTGAAATAAATGTCCCCGTCACAGATCAATTTAAACTCAAAATTACATGATTACTTGCTTCCAAAGTTGCTATTACATTTTTTTCACTAGTTAGTTCTTTTTTAAAAAAATGAAGTTCACATTACTCCCCTTATCTTTATGTACTTTTTGAGAGTTCCAATGTTATCAACACAAGTCAATAATTTTTAAAATCCATGGCTAATTTCTATAGAATTAAAGTCTTCCACAATTTTTTGGTCATTCCTCTTTTCCTAATTTTGTGAAATATATGGAAAAAAGTACTATCAGTATTCTTTAACTGGGATAAATCGCTCACACAAAAGTAACAAGGCTGCATTTAATCCTCTCAATCTAATTTATATGCAATGAAAAAATATTAAAAACTGTAAAATTTGAAATCACAAACACTAGGTTGGAATCCTGGCTATACAAAACATTACATGTGCAATATCCAACTTACTCAAACTCTCTCAATTTCAGTTTTCTCATGTGTAAAATGTGAATGCCTTGCTGGGTTTTAGTGAGAACTAGAGATTTTGTAGGTTCATTATCTGGCAAAGTGCTTTGCATAGAGAAGGTAGCCTATAAATCATTATTTTTTTTTTTTTTCATGTTCTTGGATTTTCACACAGGGGTGTGTGTGTGCATGTGTGTGTGTATATGTATCAATGCTATACTCACATTTTTTTCTAATAGTTTTTTTTTTTTTTCCTCTTAAAGAAACCCACATTTGTTCTGCTTTATGGAAGTAAAGAATACTTTAGGTACTTAGGTTGGTGCAAAAATAATTGCAGTTTTGGACCATGAAATTTAAATCCTTATGACTAGGTTCAAACATATCTTTATTAATCAAAATAGTAACCATTATGATCAACATATTTTTGCCAATGAGAAATAACTTTGCTTATTCCTGTAGCATAAAAATCCATACTTCAGGATTTGACAAACTCTTGGAAAGAATTTTCTGCATCTTCCTGGCTGTGGAAGTGTTTTACGTGCAAACAGTTGTACAGATGCTTGAAGAAGTGGTAGTTGGTTGACGAGAAGTCAGGTGAATGTGAAGGATGAGCCAAAACTTGGTGGCCCAATGCGTTCAACTTTTGAAGCGTCGGTTGTGTGATGTGTGGTTGGACGTTGTCATGGAGAAGAATTGGGCCTTTTTGTTTTTTTTACTATACTTTAAGTTCTAGGGTACATGTGCGCAACGTGCAGGTTTGTTACATATGTATACATGTGCCATGTTGGTGTGCTGCACCCATTAACTCGTCATTATTTAGGTATATCCCGTAATGCTATCCCTCCCCACTCCCTTCCCACAATAGGACCTGGTGTGTGATGATCCCCTTCCTGTGTGCAAATGATCTCATTGTTCAATTCCCACCTATGAGCGAGAACATGAGGTATTTGGTTTTCTGTTCTTGTGATAGTTTGCTGAGAATGATGGTTTCCAGCTGCATTCATGTCCCTACAAAGAACATGAAACTCATCCTTTTTTGTGGCTGCATAGTATTCCATGGTGTATATGTGCCACATTTTCTTAATCCAGTCTGTCACTGATGGACATTTGGGTTGATTCCAAGTCTTTGCTATTGTGAATAGTGCCACAATAAACATACGTGTGCATGTATCTTTATAGCAGCATGACTTATAATCCCTTGGGTATATCTCCAATAATGGGATGGCTGGGTAAAATAGTATTTCTAGTTCTAGATTCTTGAGGAATCGCCACACTTTTCCACAATGGTTGAACTAGTTTACAGTCCCACCAACAATGTAAATGTGTTCCTATTTCTCCACATCTTCTCCAGCACTTGTTCTTTCCTGATTTTTTCATGATTGCCATTGTAACTGGTGTGAGATGGTATCTTATGGTTTTGATTTGCATTTCTCTGATAGCAAGTGATGATGAGCATTTTTTCATGTGTCTGTTGGCTGTATGAATGTCTTCTTTTGAGAAGTGTCTGTTCATATCCTTTGCCCACTTTTGATGGGGTTGTTTGTTTTTTTCTTGTAAATTTGATTGAGTTCTTTATAGGTTCTGGATATTAGCACTTTGTCAGATGAGTAGATTGCAAAAATTTTCTCCCATTTTGTAGGTTGCCTGTTCACTCTGATGGTAGTTTCTTTTGCTGTGCAGAAGCTCTTTAGTTTAATTAGATCCCATTTGTCAATTTTGGCTTTTGTTGCCATTGCTTTTGGTGTTTCAGACATGAAGTCCTTGCCCATGCCTATGTCCTGAATGGTATTACCTAGGTTTTCTTCTAGGGTTTTTATGGTATTAGGTCTAACATTAAGTCTCTAATCCATCTTGAATTAATTTTCGTATAGGGAGTAAGGAAAGGATCCAGTTTCAGCTTTCTACTTATGGCTACCCAATTTTCCCAGCACCATTTATTAAACAGGGAATCCTTTCCCCATTTCTTGTGTCTCTCAGGTTTGTCAAAGATCAGATGGCTGTAGATGTGTGGTATTATTTCTGAGGGTTCTGTTCCGTTCCATTGGACTATATCTCTGTTTTGGTACCAGTACCATGCTGTTTGGGTTACTGTAGTCCTCTCTGTTGACTAGTGCCAGTTACAGGCATTGCAGTTTTTGGTGCATCTCATCGACTTGCTGAGCATAGTCCTCAGATGTAATGGTTTCACCGGGATTCAGAAAGCTGTAGTGGATCAGACCATCAGCAGATCAACAAACAGTGACCACGACCTTTTTTTGGTGCAAGATTGGATTTAGGAAGTGCTTTGGAGCTTCTTCCCAGTCCAACCACAAGGCTGGTCATCACTGGTTGTCATATAAAACCCACTTTCATCACACGTCACAATCCTATCAAGACATGGTCCATCGTTGTTGCATAGAATAAGAGAAGACAACACTTTAAAATGATGATTTTTAAAATTTTCATTCAGCTCATGAAGCACCCACTTATTGAGCTCTTTCACTTTTTCATTTGCTTCAAATGCTGAGCAACCCTGGAATGGTTGACATTGAGTTCTTCGGCAACTTTTCTTGTGTGCTTGTAAGAGGATCAGCTTCGATGATTGCTCTCAGTTGGCGGTTGTTAACTTCCAATGGTTGGTCACTACGCTCCTCATCTTCAAGGCTCTCGTCTCCTTTGCAAAACTTCTTTAACTACCACTGTACGTTCATTAGCAGTTCCTGGGCCAAATGCGTTGTTGATACAGAAAGTTGTCTCTGCTGCTTTATAACCCATTTTTAAATTGAATAAGAAAATCATGTGGGCAGAGCAAGATGGCCAAATAAGAACAGCTCCAGTCTCCAGCTCCCAGCACGAGCGACACAGAAGATGGGTGATTTCTGCATTTGCAACTGAGGTACCGGGTTCATCTCACTAGGTAGTGCCGGACAATCGGTGCTGGTCAGCTGCTGCAGCCCGACCAGCGAGAGCTGAAGCAGGGCGAGGCATCGCCTCACCTGGGAAGCGAAAAGGGGAAGGGAATCCCTTCTCCTAGCCAGGGGAACTGAGACACACAACACCTGGAAAATCGGGTAACTCTCACCCCAATACTGCGCTTTACCAAGGGTCTTAGCAAACGGCACACCAGGAGATTATATCCCACACCTGGCCGGGAGGGTCCCATGCCCATGGAGCCTCCCTCATTGCTGGTACAGCAGTCTGTGATCTAACTGCAAGGCAGCAGTGAGGCTGGGGGAGGGGCGCCCACCATTGCTGAGGCTTAAGTAGGTAAACAAAGCCCCTGGGAAGCTCGAACTGGGTGGAGCCCACAGCAGCTCAAGGAGTCCTGCCTGTCTCTGTAGACTCCACCTCTGGAGACAGGGCACAGCTAAACAAACAAAAAAAAGCAACAGAAACCTCTGCAGATGCAAATGACCCTATCTGACAGCTTTGAAGAGAACAGTGGATCTCCCAGCACAGAGGTTGAGATCTGAGAACGGACAGACTGCCTGCTCAAGTGAGTCCCTGACCCCTGAGTAGCCTAACTGGGAGACATCTTCCACTAGGGGCAGACCGACACCCCACACTTCACACAGTGGGGTACACCCCTGAGATGAAGCTTCCAAAGCAAGAACCAGACAGGAACACTTGCTGTTCAGCAATATTCTATCCTCCGCAGCCTCTGCTGCTGATACCCAGGCAAACAGGGTCTGGAGTGGACCTCAAGCAATCTCCAACAGACCTACAGCTGAGGGTCCTGACTGTAAGAAGGAAAACTAACAAACAGGAAGGACACCACACCAAAACCCCATCAGTATGTCACCATCATCAAACACCAGAGGCAGATAAAACCACAAAGATAGGGAAAAAGCAGGGCAGAAAAGATGGAAATTCAAAAAATAAGAGCACATCTCCCCCTCCAAAGGAATGCAGCTCATCACCAGCAATGGATCAAAGCTGGACGGAGAATGACTTTGACGAGATAAGAGAAGGCATCAGTCCATCAAACTTCTCAGAGCTAAAGGAGGAATTACGTACCCAGTGCAAATAAACTAAAAATCTTGAAAAAAGAGTAGAAGAATGGATAACTAGAATAATCAATGCAGAGAAGGCCATAAACGAACTGACAGAGATAAAAACCATGACACAAGAAATACGTGACAAATGCACAAGGTTCAGTAACCAACTCGATCAACTGGAAGAAAGAGTATCAGCGATTGAGGATCAAATGAATGAAATGAAGCAAGAAGAGAAGGCTAAAGAAAAAAGAGGAAAAAGAAATGAACAAAGCCTGCAAGAAGTATGGGATTATGTAAAAAGACCAAATCTATGTCTGACTGGGGTACATGAAAGTGAGGGGGAAAATGGAACCAAGTTGGAAAATACTCTTCAGGATATCATCCAGGAGAACTTCCCCAACCTAGTAAGGCAGACCAACATTCAAATTTAGGAAATACAGAGAACGCCACAAAGATACTCCTCAAGAAGAGCAACTCCAAGACACATAATTGTCAGATTCACCAAAGTTGAAATGAAGGAAAAACTGTTAAGGGCAGCCAGAGAGAAAGGTCGGGTTACTCACAAAGGGAAGCCCATCAGACTAACAGCAGATCTCTTGGCAGAAACTCTCCAAGCCAGAAGAGAGTGGGGGCCAATATTCAACATTCTTAAAGAAAAGAATTTTAAACCCAGAATTTCATATCCAGCCAAACTAAGTTTCATAAGTGAAGGAGAAATAAAATCCTTTACAGATAAGCAAATGCTTATTTTGTCACCACCAGGCCTGCCTTACAAGAGACCCTGAAGGAAGCACTAAACATGGAAAGGAACAACCGGTACCAGCCATTGCAAAACCATGCCAAAATGTAAAGACCATCGATGCTAGGAAGCAACTGCATCAACTAACGAGCAAAATAACCAGTTAATATCATAATGACAGGATCAAGTTCACACATAACAATATTAACCTTAAAGGTAAATGGACTAAATGCTCCAATTAAAAGAAAGAGACTGGCACACTGGATAAAGAGTCAAGACCCATCAGTCTGCTGTATTCAGGAGACCCATCTCACATGCAGAGACACACATAGGCTCAAAATAAAGGGATGGAGGAAGATCTACCAAGCAAATGGAGAACAAATTAAAGCAAGGGTTGCAAACCTAGTCTCTGATAAAACAGTCTTTAAACCATCAAGGATCAAAAGAGACAAAGAAGGCCATTACATAATGGTAAAGGGATCAATTCAACATGAAGAGCTAACTATCCTAAATATATATGCACCCAATACAGGAGCACCCAGATTCATAAAGCAAGTCCTTAGAGACTTAAAAAGAGACTTAGACTCCCGTATAATAATAATGGAAGACTTCAACACCCCACTGTCAACATTAGACAGATCAATGAGACAGAAAGTTAAGAAGGATATCCAATTATTGAACTCATCTCCGCACCAAGCAGACCTAATAGACATCTACAGAACTCTCCACCCCAAATCAACAGAATATACATTCTTCGCAGCATCACATCGCACTTATTCCAAAATTGACCATATAATTGGAAGTAAAGCACTCCTCAGCAAATGTAGAAGAAGAGGAATTATAACAAACTGTCTCTTAGACCACAGTGCAATCAAACTAGAACTCAGGACTAAGAAACTCAATCAAAACCGCTCAACTACATGGAAACTGAACAACTTGCTCCTAAATGACTACTGGGTACATAACAAAATGAAGGCGGATATAAAGATGTTCTTTGAAACCAATGAGAACAAAGAGACAAATACCAGAATCTCTGGGACACATTTAAAGCAATGTGTAGAGGGAAATTTATAGCACTAAATGCCCAAAAGAGAAAGCTGGAAAGATCTAAAATTGACACTCTAACATCACAATTAAAAGAACTAGAGAAGCAAGAGCAAACAAATCCAAAAGCTAGCAGAAGGCAAGAAATAACTAAGATGAGAGCAGAAATGAAGGAGATAGAGACACAAAAAACCCTCCAAAAAATCAATGAATCCAGGAGTTGGTTTTTTGAAAAGATCAACAAAATTGATAGACTGCTAGTAAGACTAATAAAGAAGAAAAGAGAGAAGAATCAAATAGATGCAATAAACAATGATGAAGCGGATATCACCACCAACCCCACAGAAATACAAACTACCATTAGAGAATACTATAAACACCTCTACGCAAATAAACCAGAAAATCTAGAAGAAATGGATAATTTCCTGGACACTTACACTCTCCCAAGACTAAACCAGGAAGAAGTTGAATCCCTGAATAGACCAATAGCAGGCTCTGAAACTGAGGCAATAATTAATAGCCTACCAACCAAAAAAAGTCCAGGACCAGATGGATTCACAGCTGAATTCTACCAGAGGTACAAGGAGGAGCTGGTACCATTCCTTCTGAAACTATTCCAATCAATAGAAAAAGAGGGAATCCTCCCTAACTCATTTTATGAGGCCAACATCATCCTGATACCAAACCCTGGCAGAGTCACAATAAAAAAAGAGAATTTTAGACCAATATTCCTGATGAATATTGATGCAAAAATCTTCAATAAAATACTGGCAAACCGGTTCCAGCAGCACATCAAAAAGCTTATCCACCATGATGAAGTGGACTTCATCCCTGGGATGCAAGGCTAGTCCAACATATGCAAATCATTAAATGTAATCCAGTATATAAACAGAACCAAAGACAAAAACCACATGATTATCTCAATAGATGCAGAAAAGGCCTTTGACAAAATTCAACGGCCCTTCATGCTAAAAACTCTCAATAAATTCGGTATTGATGGAACATATCTCAAAATAATAAGAACTATTTATGACAAACCCACAGCCAATATCGTACTGAATGGGCAAAAACTGGAAGCATTCCCTTTGAAAACTGGCACAAGACAGGGATGCCCTCTCTCACCACTCCTATTTAACATAGTGTTGGAAGTTCTTGCTAGGGCAATTAGGCAAGAGAAAGAAATCAAGGGTATTCAGTTAGGAAAAGAAGAAGTCAAATTGTCCCTCTTTGCAGATGACATGATTGTATATTTAGAAAACCCCATCATCTCAGCCCAAAATCTCCTTAAGCTGATAAGCAACTTTAGCAAAGTCTCAGGATACAAAATTAATGTGCAAAAATCACAAGCATTCTTATACACCAACAACAGACAAACACAAAGTCAAATCATGAATGCACTTCCATTCACAATTGCTTCAAAGAGAATAAAATACCTAGGAATCCAACTTACAAGGGATGTAAAGGACCTCTTCAAGGAGAACTACAAACCACTGCTCAGTGAAATAAAAAAGGACACAAACAAATGGAAGAATATTCCATGTTCATGGATAGGAAGAATCAATATCATGAAAATGGCCATACTGCTCAAGGTAATTTATAGATTCAATGCCATCCTCATTAAGCTACCAATGAATTTCTTCACAGAATTGGAAAAAACTGGTTTAAAGTTCATGTGGAACCAAGAAAGAGCCCGCATTGCCAAGACAATCCTAAGCCAAAAGAACAAAGCTGGAGGCATCACGCTACCTGACTTCAAACTATGCTACAAGGCTAGGGTAACCAAAACAGCATGGTTCTGGTACCAAAACAGAGATATAGACCAATGGAAAAGAACAGAGCCCTCAGAAATAATACCACACATCTACAGCCATCTGATCTTTGACAAACCTGAGAGACACAAGAAATGGGGAAAGGATTCCCTATTTAATAAATGGTGCTGGGAAAATTGGCTAGCCATAAGTAGAAAGCTGAAACTGGATCCCTTCCTTACTCCTTATACGAAAATTAATTCAAGATGGATTAGAGACTTAAATGTTAGACCTAAAACCATAAAAACCCTAGAAGAAAACCTAGGTAATACCATTCAGGACATAGACATGGGCAAGGACTTCATGTCTGAAACACCAAAAGCAATGGCAACAAAAGCCAAAATTGACAAATGGGATCTAATTAAAGTAAAGAGCTTCTGCACAGCAAAAGAAACTACCATCAGAGTGAACAGGCAACCTACAGAATGGGAGAACATTTTTGCAATCTACTCATCTGACAAAGGGCTAATATCCAGAACCTACAAAGAACTCAAACAAATTTACAAGAAAAAAACAAACAACCCCATCAAAAAGTGGGCAAAGGATATGAACAGACAGTTCTCAAAAGAAGACATTCATACAGCCAACAGACACATGAAAAATGCTCGTCATCACTGGCCATCAGAGAAATGCAAATCAAAACCACAATGAGATACTATCTCACACCAATTAGAATGGCAATCATTAAAAAGTCAGGAAAGAACAAGTGCTGGAGAGGATGTGGAGAAATAGGAACACTTTTACACTGTTGGTGGGATTGTAAACTAGTTCATCCATTATGGAAAACAGTATGGCGATTCCTCAACGATCTAGAACTAAAAGTACCATATGACCCAGCCATCCCATTACTGGGTATATAGCCAAAAGATTATAAATCATGCTGCTATAAAGACACATGCACACGTATGTTCATTGCGGCACTATTCACAATAGCAAACACTTGGAATCAACCCAAATGTCCATTAGTGACAGACTGGATTAAGAAAATGTGGCACGTATACACCATGGAATACTATGCAGCCATAAAAAAGGATGAGTTTGTGTCCTTTGTAGGGACATGGATGCAGCTGGAAACCATCATTCTCAGCAAACTATCGCAAGAACAGAAAACCAAACACTGTATGTTCTCATTCATAGGTGGGAACTGAACAATGAGATCACTTGGACTCAGGAAGGGGAACATCACACACTAGGCCCTATTATGGGGAAGAGGGAGCGGGGAGGGATTGCATTGGGAGTTATACCTGATGTAAATGACGAGTTGAAGGATGCTGACGAGTTGATAGGTGCAGCACACCAATATGGCATAAGTGTACATATGTAACAAACCTGCACGTTATGCACATGTACCCTAGAACTTAAAGTATAATAATAATAATAAAAAAAGAAAATCACTTGAATTTGCTTTTTGTCTGACATCATTTCCATTGTCTAAACTAAATATAAAATGAACAGCAAGTAATACGTCATTAGCAAAAAAAAAAAAAATAATAAAGCGAGAAATGTATTAAAATGATGCATAACATAACCACATTTGTTTAAAACTTATTCTAATATCAAAAGGCAAATTTCAACAATGCAAAAACTGCAATTACTTTTGTACCAACCTTATCTTGTCTTATCTTTTATCTTATCTTATGTGAGCTTTGTGATACCTAATTAGATGCACTTACCTCCTTATAAAATTTCCCAAGTCAACAGAGTATATAATCCTTCACCCACATGAAAAAAGCAGAAGTGGGTAGAAACAGCTTGTGAACCAGAAGCTGCTTTTTGTTTTCAGATGATTCTGATTTACCTTATAGGTAATATGCAACCTGTTACACAGTTCCAGTGATTCAAATTTTTATTTTCCCCTTGATTTTGTGACGTATTATTAATTTGGCAACATTTTACTGTTCTTTTTTTATCCCCTTTGATCTCCTAGCTTTCTTTTTGGAATATTCCATCCACTCTGTCTAGTAACTCTACTAACCCAGGTATATACAAACATTGCTTATGATCTTTCATCTCTTCTCTAGGTGAACAGTGATTCAACTCACCCCAGAATCTCTCACGTGTTGGAGATTAGATCCTTAAACCATAGGTTGGAAAGCAGCAAATAGAGTGGAAGAAATAGAGAGCCTCCAAAAGAAAACACAAAAGGGGCAAAGTATTACCTTTCAGAGAAATCACTCTACATTTTTATCCAAAGTTTGTGGCAGGAGAGAGTGAACCCAAGATGGAACTAGCACTGAGAACAAAAACAAACCTAATTTTGATGTTGCCCTTCGTGAAATCTTACAGAGCAGAGCTGTACTAGAGTTTAGGTAGTAAAAAGTAGCATTTTCGGATGGGCTTTAGAAGATCTAGTGTAAAACAAGATCTAAGAGTAAAACAAGGGTACACTTGGAAAATTTTATTAGTGTGACCTTTATGAAATCATTTATTTAGTAGTCCATAACCTGGGGTGTTACCTATTCCTCTTTGGAGTATTTGGAAATACAAAGGGACATTTTTGATTACCAGAATGTCTGAGAGGCATTACTTGCATTTTGTTGGCAATGTCCAAAACTATAAACGTCTGGTGGGTACTCCTGGAAATCCGGCCAACAAAGAAGTGCTTTAAAAAAAAGTCATCAATACTCCAAGAAATACAGTGACATGGACACAATTATACTGCCAGGCTAATCATAACCACACTGTTGTATATGTTACCTAGTATAACTCGGTCTATAATGCAGCAGTTACTCCTGCACCCATCACCTCTAATTCTATGTAAATGAAGTCTACAGTTTTCAAAATGGTCAATTCAGTATCAAGGCTAGAAAGTCAAAATGGTCCCTTGTGATGAAAAATCAGAAAAAAATAAAAATGCCTAGCAGAAAGAATCTGCCATTTCTACTGCCTCATCAGCTGAGCATGCTTGTTTTCAACAAAATACAGGCATCCGAGAAAACAAACTAGCCAGACTCGGAGAACCGAGCCCCACCTAGGCCAAAAGGTTTTTAGGTATTACACAGATATATCTGTGCATACAAACACACAGATAGGCATATACAGCTTGTTATTCAAATCAGTAAGGACTAAGACAGTTATGCTGTGTTTATTTAAAAAAAGTGATCTGAGGAGAATTTTAATTAAAAATGTACATAATAATCCACAGGAATGATATTAAACATCCTCAAGATACTGATAGGTAAGAGATGAATTATCATTACCACAGTGTAAATAGAAAAACTAGTGAAAATTTCCCAAGCTGCTAAAAACTTCCCTTTATTCAGTTGAAAATATTTTTAATTATTTGCAAAAGTGCTAATGTGCTCTTTGATAGTGGGACGGAGGTTTGGACATTCATATCATCATGTGGGGAAAGTTATACCTGACTGGATTAACAGCTGCAACATAACTTTTCTGATTAGCCTTGTGTAGAATATAACAATCTAGGCAATTAGAGTGACCTTATCTTCTTTTTGATGTGCATATTTTAGTAAAGGTACAAAAATTTTTCTTTATAACCTTTGATTCAACAGTTCTCATAAAGATTTAGTTTCAAGATATTTGAAACAAGATGATAGTGACTAGTTAATTAGAAAACGTACTTAGTATTTGAATAGTTTTCATCAAGGAATGTTTTGAAGGGCAGTACTTACTTTGAAAATTGTGTAAATAAATAAAAGTGCTTCTTTTGCTTCTAGGATCATATTCTAACCTCTATATGCTAGTTTTAACATGCTAAAACTTCTCAAAAATTCTCCCCTCCCTCTTTTCCCTCTGCACTAGAAACTGAAGGAAAACACTATCATATAGAGGAGATTCCATTCAAAAGTACAAACTGCATAGAATTTCTTTAATAGAGCTCAAAACACTAAAATCAGATTTATAGCATGTAACCCCACTTTACATGCTTTAGATTTTTAGTAATGTTTGAATTCTATCCCATGCCTAAACAAACATCTAATATCTTTGGTCCAGTTTGAGATTCAACTTAAAAAGAATCCACAGGACACTTTTGCGAGACACAAAAAGTAACCAAGTACAGATGTCCCAAAAATTGTAGTCCAGCAGTACCAGGGAAGAGGTACCAGCCCAGAGACTCTAATCCTCTAGACTACCTGTAGAGCAAGATATCTTTCCATTTATATCATCTCCACATCTCCATGTGGTAACTAGTACTCTATGATGCATAGGTAAAATCCGAGGTTCCCTAGCTTTGGAATATTAGATACTATTAAAAGAGATATTGATTGGGACCATGAATGTCACAAACTGCTCAGGAGTTGGGCAGACTTGCTCTCTAGCCTAAGCTGTACCACCTGCTGAGTTAGTCTTCTACCTCTTGATTCCTGGTCTTCCTCAATGAGATTTATCAATTGAAAATCCTCAATGAGATTCATCAGTTGAAAATGATCACTTATAATTTGAAATTTTATAATGTTGAAAGTCTTTATTTTCCTGAACTTTTTATAGAAGTTGCAATGGAAGCCTGGAAAATAAAACAGTAGAAAACACTCATAGTTTTAATAACCTAAATAAAATAAAACATTCTCTATGCTACCTAAATAGAATGAAATATTTTCTATGCCAAAAATTATGAGAAAAAGTATGAGGTAACTTCCCAAATGGAAAAAAAAATTATAAGAAACATTCCAGAGCATAATATCTTCATATATAAAAAACTCACACAAATTCAAAAGAAACACTCACACCATAGAAAGGTAAATAAGACAAAAAAGTGATTTATTAAAGTCAAATTTTAAATCCTGAATAAACTTCTGAATAAATGCACTAGACTGCCTTAAAAAACCTACCATTTTTCGTTTCCTATACTCTACTTCCCTATATCTTGAGACTTTTCTTTTGTAACTTTAATTTCTTCTCAATCATCATCGGCCACCCTTTCTTTTGCACCCAGTCCAATTCTTAATTATGTCTCTTCATTCTCTATTGAGAAGTAGAAATAATCAGGCAAAAATTCACAGTGGCGAATCTATATGTCTACTTGCATTTGTTCCTGTATTTTCTATCTTCCTAGTACAAGAGTTAAACTGTAGCTATTGCAAGATCCAGACAAACCCTGTACTTGTTTTCTGAATCCCACATATCCTTATCTTTTCAAGGGCATCTACAAGATACCCCTTCTCATTCCTGTGTAATCAAGGGTCTTTCTCTCCAGAATTATTCATATATATATATATATATATATATACCTCACATCCAAAAAGCAAAGAAAATCTATTGCCAAAATTTTCTTGCCTTTAGTAACCACTAGACATCATGCACAAATGATCTGCTCTGGCTGTATTCCTTCCTCCTCGCTTGTTTTTTCTTCCACTTGCTGCAAGTCAGTGTCTGAACCCACATCTCCACAGAAATTGCTATTGTCAACTCCACTGACCAAATGTAGTTCACTATTCTAATAACCACTTCTCTGTCCCATTTTACTAGCTCTCTCAGCAGCATTCCTCCCAGTGATGACTCCTGAAAAATTTATTTCTCTTGGATCGGGGATACCCCATTCATCTAGTTTCCAGGCTACTTGCTGTCTGATTAATTTCAGTCTCCTGTGCTGGCTCCTCCTTTTTGAACTTGATCTAAATATCACAGTTTCTCAGAGTTTTGTCCTAGACTTCTTCTTTTTTTGGTCTGCTTCTCTAGATGATCTTGCATAGTCTCATTCATGGCTTTGAATTTTATCAAAGTGCTGACAACTCCAAGCTCTCTGAATTCATCTATCTACCTGTCAATTCATATCTTTACTTTTATATTCCATAGAACCTCAGACATAAAAGATTCCATCCAAACTTCTTATTTTGGTGTGTCTCACTGCCTGTTTCTTCCACAGTTTTCCCATCTCGGTAAATGACATCATCAGCCATCAGACTATTCAAGACAAAACCTAGGACTGAGTCATTTTTGACATCTTTGCATCCATAACTCCTATAGGAAATCCAAAGTGAGTCAGATTTTTTTAAATTCAAAATATTTCAAAAATAGAAGCACCATCATGTCTTATAAGGTGCATAGCTATAGTCTTCTACTTTGTCTTTCTACTGTCACTTGAACCACTCTTTTCTACTTTCAACCCAACAGCCAGAAAGTATAACACATAAAACTCTCCAATGTCCTCTAGTTGTACATCTAATAAGATCTGACCACTGCACTAAGGCCTGCAAGGCTCCATATGACCCATCCTTTTCTATCATACTAACCTTATGTCACAGGATTTTCTCCTGCTAATTATACTTTGGCCTCATTGGCCTTTTTGCATTTCCTAAATATTAACTTTGTTGTTCTGAGGACCTTGACTCTTAAGTTCATCTCTGCCTGACAGGTCCCCCAATCATAAGATCAAACATGTGGTTCTTTCTTTAGACTTTGGATCTAAGTTACTTCCTCGGAAAGAATCTTCTCAGACTACCCATTTAAAATGCCCCAACTCAAAACAAGCCGTTGTTTTTCAACATTTTTTGCTTCATTACTATCTGGAATATTTGTTTACAGTGTTCTTTGCTTACTTGTTTATCATCTCTTGTACTAGATTATAAGCTTCTGATTGGCTACATATTTACTATTTTATGTATCACTTTGTATTAGCTACCAGAGAATGCAATATATATTTGTTGAATAAATTAGTGAGTTGAAATCACTTCAGATACCACAGGAAGAAGCTAACGAGCTACCATTTGAAAGTTTGACATAAAACCTTAAATGTAGCATTACAACATCATATAACTGACTTCTCCCCTGAGCTCCACATACATACAAACTGCTTCCTCAGTATTTTTACTTGGGAATCTCATAGACACAAACTCCACAGATTTGACACAGAATTTTTGATTTAAATCCCCACCAATACATTTAGTTCCTAATTCCCCTTCTCCTCTAAGATGCATAAGATGAAACCTAGAAAAAAACATATTTTTGTGTATGTATATTAAACACACACACATATATATCCCATTATATTAAAGTTACATATGCTGCAATATGCATTTATGGGTCTGTATTTATATGCAACTATCTATCTATATTTTAAATAAAATATACCAAAGTGTTCATAATGATTTTATTTCCTTGGGCTTGTGGGATTCAGAGTAATTATGTATACTTCAGAGTATAAAAAATATGTGTTTATATTGTTTTTTCCCCCTAGGATTTTGTTTTGTTTGTTTCTATGGTCTCTTATTTTTCTAAAAGTTTATTTATTTATTTGATACAAGGTCTCTCTCTGTCCCCTAGGCTGGAGTACAGTGCCCAGTCATAGCTCACCACAGCCTTGAACTCTTGGGCTCAAGCAATTCTCCCATCTCAGCCTCCTGAGAAGCTACAACTCCAGGTGTGTGCCACCATGCCTGGCTAACTGTCTTTTTTACTTTTTTAGAGATAGGGTCTCACGATGTTGCTTAGGCTGATCTTGAACTCCTGGTTTCAAGCCATTCTCCTGCCTTCACCTCCTAAAGCGCTGGGATTACAGGCATGACCCACTACATCTGGCCATGTGTCATTTTAATAGAAAAAAGTAAAACCTTAAAAAATGGAGGACTCAATAAATTTATGGACTATGGTATTGAGGAGAGGATTACTAAATTTTTCCAGTTCGATACTACAGATTTCTGTACTATTACATAGATTTAACTGGATCCAGTTAAGTCCATGAGAGTACAGAAATCTAGAAAAAATGACAACTTTGTATGACATATTTTGAGATGTCATTGTTATTGTGTATGTAAAGGAAAATGAAAAGTTGAACTGTAAGCTGCAAGAGCAGAATTATAATTTTCCTAAAAATATTATGTGTGTGTATATATATATATAATATACATATTATTTCTAAAGTAATGTTCAAATTACTTTTGTATCATTATCACCAAATTTGTAGAAAACAAAACAAATAGAGTTCTACCAGGAAATTATATCTTTTAAAACTATTGATTATCATTGTAAAGACAATACGTTCGTTAGTGTAGCCAGTTATCATATTATATTATTTTTGCAAGATGTGGGGTAACTGCCTTGAATGGTCAGGTTAATGGTGCATTTGCTGGTGGCTTGATCTGCAAGTAGAGAAAAAGTTTGGATTAAATCAATAATTTTTTTTGTAGAATCCCTGCTTTGTTTTTAAATTTATTAAAATGTATTTTTAGAATAATTACTAGTCTGGTGATTAACAGCAAAAAATAAATGGTTATTGTCCCAAATTGCTTACATTTTGTTAGGGATAGTATTTCCTTTTATTTTTTCTTCAACTTTCATTTTAAATTCAGGGGTACATGTGCCATGGTAGTTTACTCACAGATCATCCCATCACCTAGGTATTAAGCCCAGCATCCATTTGCTATTCTTCCTAATGCTCTTCCCCTACCTTGACTCTGACAGACCCTAGTGTGTGTTGTTCCCCTGATGTGTCCATGTGTTCTCATCATTCAGCTCCCACTTCTAAGTGAGAATATACCGTGTTTGGTTTTTCTGTTCCTGTGTTAGTTTCCTAAGTATAATGGCTTCCAACTCCATCCGTGTTCCTGCAACAGACATGATCGTGCTTTTTGTGACTGTGTAGTATTCCATGGTGTTTATGTACCACATTTTTTTAATCTAGTTTATCACTGATGGACATTTAGGTTGATTCCATGTCTTTGCTATCATGACTAGTGCTTCAGTGAACATACGCATGCATGTATCTTCATAATAGAATGATTTCTATTCCTTTGGGTATATACTCAGTAATGGGATTGCTGAGTCAAATAGTATTTCTGCCTCTATGTCACTAAGGAGTTGCCACACTGTCTTTCACGATGATTGAACTAATTTACACTCCCACCAATAGTGTAAGTGTTCCTGTAACTGTACATCCTCACCAGCAACCTTTTTTTTTTTTTTTTTTTTTTTTTTTACTTTTTAATAATCGCCATTCTGACTGGTGTGAGATAGTATCTCATTGGCAGATAGTATTTCTATGTGATAAGCATCACATTGCTTGTTAAAAGTGATCATATAGATATATGTAACACTTCAAGTTGGTGGAGACTAGCATTTCTAGGGAGAAGCAGCAGAAAATAAAGTAGAGAGCATTGTTTAAAGAATCACATGTGCTGTAATGAGAAATTTGGATATTACTCATAAGTCCAGTCATTTTCAACTGTGCTCTCATGAGCAATTAGGTGTCTCTCAGGGGGAACATCACTTTAGAGCAGCTTAAAATAGACTAAGCACTTGGTCCTTGTCAGTTCTGGTCCTCTGAGAATCAAATTTCAAGACAAGTTTAGACATAAAAGAGATGTTCTTCGGGAGCTATGAAGGATGAAGGGAAGATAGCAGGAGCAGGCAGGGGGAGATATTTAGACCTCAATGCTGGTCTGTGAAAAGAGAGAGGAAAGAAGAATTGAATAGGAAGAGCCAAACTGCAAAACTGCGAGAAAGTCTTACCTCACCTATGAAGTATCACTTAGCCAAAGTTGCCAAAGAGAGGGACTCTGCATTTTTAGGAATGGGACAGCACTAGTATGCACGCTGTGCTTACTCATTGGCTGTAACTAGACTGGTAGAAAGATGGCCTCAGTACAAATATGGTGGATCCACAGTCAACCATGATTCTCCAACAGGTTTTCTAGAAGGAGATCCAAACAGTACCCACTCCATGGCTGCCAGCTCTCACCATGCCCATTTCACAAGAACTGCAACATTTTTGTTTGGTTTATAATTATGTTTTGACTAAGATCACATTTAACCCAAAGGCTCCATTTTCATTCATCAACAAATGTTTATCAAAATGTAATGCACATCAGTATCAACTAGTATCTTAGCTATATTACAAAGATATTGCATCAAAAATAAACAACAAATTCAGCGGCTTGAAATATTAATTATTTATTATCCCAGCCACAAGATTATAGGTTGGCTGGGACTGTTCTGCTTCATTCTGCACAACTACAGAATCACTAGAATAAATTGGTTCCATCATTCCAGTGAGGGAATGATGAATGCGCATCAGTTTTCCAGTAGAAATTCTATGACAGAGGGAGGGCAAGAACACTAGAGGGAAGGGTAGAGCACATAGCACCTCTTATGACTAGGTTTGGTGCTGCATTTCTGTCATTCTGCCCATGTTGCATTGGTCAAAGCAAGTCATATGGCCAAGGCCAACATCAATGTGTTAGGAAAGAGTATTGTCTCTAAAGGAGGGAATGTAAAATCATATGGTAAATGGATACAGCAAGGAGCAAAGAATTAAAAACAGAAATGCAGTCTACCACAGTTAGACAGTTCAAAGGAGTGAACAAGACAAGGTTTTTGCTTCTTATAGAAATCAGTCTAGTAGGGAGATTAAAATTATAAGTAGAGTGGTATGGGCTTATAGCACATATTAGATTTGAGAATTATAAGGACCCTGTAGATACCTAAAGTTACTTTTGAAGATGAGGTCTAAAAGAGACAAAAAAAATAAAGAAAGAAAAGAACCAAGGACAGAATCACAGATTTAAGAGATGGTAAAGAATTAGGATCTCCTGAAAGAGATGGTAAGGAAAGGGCCAAATAGATAAAAATAAAACCATAAAAGTGAAAGAAATAACTGAAATCAAGGAAGAAGTGATTTTCCAGAAGTTGAGTAATATACCAAAATCCTCCAAACAGTTCGAGAAGATTGTGGGCTGTCAAGGGTCTACTTGATGTGGCCATTAAGAAGTTGTTAGTGATGTCGATGATAACATCAACGGAGTGATGGGACTAGAAACTAGACCAAAGTTGTTTGAGAAAATAGAAACAGTGAATATGGTCTCCTAAGTTCATAAACTTAGTTACAGAGGGAATGAAAGTGACCAGAAAGTTGAAAAGGCTTAAATAGATTAGTATAGAGGAAGGGATATAAGGTAAAACATAAGATCTTCTATGAACAAACCATTGCTTTTTTCCCCTCAGTTTTTACATCCTGTTTGTTCTCCCCTTCAAACTGCTTAATCACTTAGAGTTCCTCAAATACGCCATACAGTTACACTTGGACAAGTTCTTTTCTGTGTTTTTCCCTGCTTGAAGGGACTTTTCGTAGTAAGTCATCTTCTTGTTTTCCTACACGTCTTTACAGGAACAAGTACAAATATTTATGAATACCTACTATGCACTAGCTAGTGTGTTAGAAACATAAAATCAATTGTCTCAATGAGCCATCACATAAACTCTGTATTGTAGGCATAATTATTCCCATTTTAGAGGTAAAAAAATATATAAAGACTTGCGCAGATACACATCTTGTACCCGGTGGGTTAGAAATTTGAATATATTACTCTCCAAAGCTTGTGTTCTAGTCTCAATTTAATTAAACATATACCACTTTGTCAAAGGTCTCCTGTCTGAGGGTGTGAGCCCTCCTATAAGCGGTGGGGAAGACAGAGTAGGTTTTGCATTAAAATAGATCAGTGTTGATCTTGTCCTCCTTTGAAACACAGACGTATCTTGCATAAGTCAACTACAGCACTTGTTACACGGTTTTGTAACATTAAAAAGTATATGAAGTACTCTTGCTGGCAATAAAGAGGCATGTAAGTATTGAAGTAGGGTTGAGAAAGTAAAAGCACTTGTGCTAATGGGGAGGGTGAATTTGAAAGGGAGAGAGTAGAAGCAGAGAGATAACTAATAATTTATAAATCCAAGTGAGATAAATGAGGGCCTACCTAAAGCTGTCATAGAGAGCCTGGAAATGAGAGGAAATAATCGAAGGAGGTTTAAGAAACAGAATCACTAGGACTTGGCCATTTGGCTGGGAGGAGAGTGATGACACACAGTTTTCTAGCTGAATGGATTGAATGGATTGATGTATCTCAATGAAAATGGAAATATGGGAGAGAGAACAGATTTGAGAAGGAAGTGTGGAGCCAACTATGAAATATGTGTGAGATATGGAGGAGGGGGAAAGAGACCACAACAAAGAGATCCTGAGTCAGTATATTTACAACCAAGTCTGAGAAGTTTTTTATCCCATACTCATCTACAAGGACTTTTAGTTCCTATTATCTGTGGATTTTGACTCAAAAGAAGCTGGCAACCAAATAAATTTATATATAAGATTTATCAAAAGAACACTATTTCTCAAAGTTTCCATGGCAAAATTGAGATATATTCTTCAAAAATATTTCATTTTAGTTAGAAAATAAACTTTTTAATTACTATTTTATTTTAGTTTTGTGTTGCTGAAATGTTATATATTTAATGCCCACCAGCATCACCTCCACCCAATGGCTTCATGGTTCTGTGACAATAATGACATAACAATCTGGGTGTTGCTTTCTGGATTCATTTTGCATCTAAAAACTAGGACAGCCCTTTAGGATTGACTACAAGCCTCAGGGAACACACAATTGCTATTTGGTAAAGGAGAGAGCGTAGCATAATTCTAGATGACATTGTGCCAGAATATGAGCATTGAAAAGGTGTCACATTCCACACAGTCATATTTATCACTTTCCCTGTCTCGGTACTGACATTGTTTGTAACTTTGAAATATTTTGCACTATATTGAAGTTTAAAATAAAAAGACAGGTCATACTAATGAGTTTACAATCTACCTCTATTTTTTTTGTTGTTGTTGTTAAATACTGTCATGACACAAACCATTGAAGCCATTCTCTATTAAAGATTCTGTATTCATCACCATATATATTATTAGATCTTTAGGGAAGTTCATTGAAGTGGTGAAAATGTATTGAGGAGATTTACAAAAAGTGAAATTGTCTCTGCCAAAGTTCCAGCAGGAAGAGTTTGGTCATTAGTGCTCTCTAGTGGAGCAGGGATTTTGTGCTTAAATTTTCAGACATGTTTCAGAAAGCCGTTTTTCCAGCAAATATCTTCAACTGCTCAGCATGGCTGGAAGCTCAGGGTCTTTATATGTTGTACTGAACGTAGGGTCATAAGGTGTTGGCAATGAGTTTTTTAGCATTCTGGACTTTAAAGCCGCCACTCTGTTTATCCTGTCTGTTTTGGAAGTGAGTGATGTTTCATCCTGTTACTTTGTTGAGAACCATGCATATGCACATTCATCTTTCATGCTCTAGGAAACATGGGACAATATAACTTCAACACCAGACCTTATTGTTTTAGCATCCTGCAGGCTTTTATTTTGTTACTCATAAGTTATAGGTAATTATTAGTCTAAATTTAATAAATTTTAAACATTTATTACTCAAATTATAAATAAACAAAAATTATAGCAGGGAAGAAAGAATAACTTCTGAGTCCAAAACAAATTACATTGATAAAACTATGTTTCTTAGATTAATCTGAGTCTGAACTGAGAAAAAAGAAATCTAAATCCTTTCTGGCAAATGAACACAGGGAAAATTATCTGGAAGAATACCACTGGTGCTAATTTAACAAAGCACTCAGATTTTTCCAAGTTGACTTTAATTGGAGTACTGCATAATTTAGCACATTGGTGAAAAACTTAAATGAATGATGTGAAAACAAATGCTCAAAGGTGCCTTTTGAAAAAAACTTCATGTGGAAGAATCCTGGCAGAGTAACTTATATTTTGGATACTTTAGGTCATTTGCACATTATAAAACTGAGTGATGAATTTGCATTTGTAAAACAAATTTTGATGCTTAAATTTCCAAATCGGTAGAGTTTTTTCTCTCTCTCTCCCTCCCCCCCGCCACACACACTTTTGAACTAGTTCAGAGTTTCTTCCACTCTTATTCATCACAGTTATTTCCTATACTTCTATTGCTTTAGAGCTTCCATTAATAATTTGTACCTCATCATGCATCAGTGCAACAGTGCAGTTTCATCTGTTTTTTCATCAGTGCTTTTTTTCTGATCACTAAGAAGCTACTTTAGTCTTTGCTTTTGGGCAAATAAATTTATTGTATAGAACGAAGTTTGTCCAGTAGAAAGCAATGGTGTGCAGTGAATTTGAAAGACAAGACAGAGGTTTAGTAAGAATAATAATAAAACAAAAGTTGATGGTTGGAGGACTAAGATAAAGAGGAAGAGGTGGAGGTGAGGCTTGAGTTGGATCCTTCAAAAGACAGGAGCCAGCACAGGGCAAAGCAGGGCAAGGAAATGGAGTGTAGCCTGAATGCGGTGGAGCAGGGGAGAGCTGTTTCAAGGAATACCATACACCAAAGAAATATATCACTTTAAAAAATTACTTTCCCTCTACATCAGCTGACAAAGACCAAGCATCCTGGACCTTGGGCCTCTGGTGATTTCTGTTTTTCAACAACCCTCGTATCAAAGTATTTCTGCTATCTGAATAGCGATCTTCATATAAAGGCCAGCTTCACTGTATAAATAACATGCAAGAACAGTTCCTATTGTGCTGTATTTTATAATGACAGTATGGTTAGGCTACTTTGCCAACTACCAAGGTTTTATTTTATCAACACAGTCTATACCTCTACTCGAAATATTCCTTTCTATTGTTTCTATGATTTTTCACTCCATGTAATTCACCCTACCCACATCTGCAATTCTATACATAATTACCTAGAGGAACATGGTTCAGATCAACCCTCAGATCACACTAAAGACTGTGAAAGCCGTGATTAATAGGAGTTGAACCCCTGGAGACCTTTTCTTAGTGAGAAATTTTCTTGTGTCTCCTCTAGCTTACTCAGCCACATTAAAAACTCTGGTGACAGAAAATTATTAATTCGGTGGCTTTCACCTACAACTGCTGGCATCTGAAAAGACTTGCTCAGTGCTCTAAGCAGGACCAGGCCGGATCCTGACTCCATAGGGAACTCTGCCCAACACCTATGAGCACCAAACATTTCCATGGATAGAGTGTCCTAAATGGAAAAATGTTTTTTTCATCTGTTCCAAAAAGAATTTGACAAAGTTTCATAAACACCAGAAGCATGATTTATGGCAGCTAATGCTGGGACAGATTCCTCTAGAGCCTAGTGAAATAGGGGGTGCGCTCATCTAACATATGGGTGTGAGACCTGGCTGCAGTGCTGGGCACCATCTCTGACTCAGTGTTTACCTCCAGCACTGCTTTCTAATGACCAAGGGAGAGAGAAGTGAGTCTCAGAAGCAGAGTTGCACCTTTAAAAATCCATATGTGGTGCCTTTTTAAAAAAAGTTCTATATAGTGTGGAACACCAAAAATGTGCTAGGGTGAGAAGAATGATATGTAGAACCTAGCTTCTAATAATTGCTTTTTCTTCATCCACTGATCTCCGGTCCCTATTATATTAAGTGGTACGGGGAAATTGCTTGAAAAGGATCCTGGCAGCCGCTTCTTTCTGCCTACTCTTTAGTCTCCTTCTGTTTCATGAATTGACCTCTTTTGTCCATGGCTTATCTGAATATTATGTTGCATGTGCCAGATTTCTGCTTCTGTCCTATTCCTATATCATGGAATATTTAAGAGTCCAAACATGGATTTTTTGCAGAGAGGCTCTGGCAATTTAAAATAGATTGTTTGGAAAGATAATTGATGGCAAGCACAATTGAAGAAAATAATACTTATTAACTATTACAATATATAACTGGATGATAAAAACTATAGTTCCTTATGTTAGAAGAATGCCCTGGTGAATTTTTTGGTGTTATGAAGATTGTATGTTTGTTTCCATGTTGAAAGTTGGAATAAAACTATGTGTAAGCATGGCATAAGTACAAACAGAATTGTTAAAGTAGTAGCTATAATGGGAATGGTGGTACATGCCTGTAATCCCAGATACTCAGGAGGCTGAGGAATGAGAATCACTTGAGCCTGGGAGGCAGAGGCTGCAGTGAGACAAGATTGTGCCACTGCAGTCCAGCTTGGGTGACAGAATGAGACTTTGTCTCAAAAAAAAGTAGTCATTTGATATATCATCAGAAGTTTGATAACAAACAAGTATATTATTATTTTAATTAATATATCAGATATTCTGCTCTTGGTGAAGCCAAAGCCATCTTGATAAAAAAAAATAAACAAAGTTGGAGGAATCACACTACCAGGTTTCAAAATATGGTATAAATTTATAGTAATCTAAACAACATGGCAGTGACTTAAAAACAGTCACATCGACAAGTGGAGTAGGATAGAAAGACCACAAATAAACACATCTATGGTCAATTGATTTTTGAAAAAGGGGCCAAGAACACACAATGGGGAAAGGACAGTTCCTTCAATAAATGCTATTGGAAAGCTAGATACTCACATGCAGCATAAATAATATTTACAATTCTGTCTTCTAGCTATTAATATACAATACATTATTAGCTATAGTTAAACTACTGCCTAATAGAACACAATAACTTATTCATCCTAACTGTAGCTTTGTACCTGCTGACTAACTTCTCCCAATCCCTCCATCTCTCCTCCACTCTCCAGCCACTGCTAACTACTACTCTACTCTCTACTTCTATGAGATAAACATTTTAGATTCCACACAAGTGAGATAATGCAGTATTTGTCCTGTGCTTGGCTTATTTCACTTAATGTAGTGTCCTCTAGGTCTATCCAGATTGTCACAGATGACCAGATTCCATTCTTTTAATGGTTAAATAGTATTCGATTGGGTATATATACCACATTTTAAAATTCATTCATCTGTTGATGGACACTTAGGTTGATACCATGTCTTGGCTATTGTGAATAATGCTGCAATGAACACGGGCTGCATATATCTCTTAGACATAATTGATTTCATTTTCTTTGGATACATTCCCAGTAGTGGGATTGTTGGATCATATAGTAGTTCTATTTTTAATTTTTTAAGGAACATCCATACTGTTGTTCATAATGGCTATACCAATTTACATTTCCACAAACAGTTTATATGAGCTTTCCTTTCTTCATACCCTTGCCAACATTTGTAATTTTTTTGTCTTTCTGACAATAGCCATTCTAACTGAGGTGAAGTGATATCTCATTGTGTTTTTTAAATTTCTGTTTCTCAGATATTTAGTGATATTGAGCATTTTTCACACATTTATTGACTGCTTGTATGTCTATTTTTGAGAAATGTCTATTCAAATCTTTTGCCCATTTAAAAATTGGCTTATTTGTTATTTTCTGCCCATTTTAAAACTGGCTTATGGAATACTTTTCTCCATTATGTAGGTTGTCTTTTCACTTTATTAATTATTTCCTTTGCTGAGCAGAAGCTTTCTAGTTTGCTGTAATTATGTGTGTCTATTTTTGCTTTTATTGCTTGTGCTTTTAAGGTCTCATCCAAAAAATTATTGCCCAGTAAAATTTCATGAAGCATTTCCCTAATGTTTTCTTCTAATAGTTTTATAGTTTCAGGTCTTACATTGAATTCCTTAATCCATTTAGAGTTGATTTTTTTTAATATGGTGAGAGATTAGTCTAGTTTTATTTTTCTGCATGTGGAAATAAAGCTTTCCCCGCATCCAGATTCCTTTCCCCAATGTGTCAGTGGCGCCTTTATAAAAAAAAAAAAAAAAAAAAAAAAAAAAAAACAACAACAACAACAAAAAACCAACAACAACAACAACAAAACTTGGCTATAAATGCTTGGATTTATTTATTGGTTCTCTATTCTGTTCCACTGACCTGTGTGTCTCTTTTTATGCCAGCACCATGCTGTTTTGGTAATTATAGCTTTGTATCATATTTTAAAGTCAGATAGTGTGATGCCTCCAGCTTTTTTCTTTTGTTCAAGATTGCTTTGTGTGTCTGGGGACTTTTGTATTTCTATACAAAATTTAAGTTTGTTTCATCTATTTCTGTGAAGAATTTCAAGGGGTGATTGATAAAAATTACATTGAATCAACAGTTGCTTTGGGTTATATGGACATTTTAACAATATTAATTGTTCCAATCTGTGAACATGGGATACATTTTCATTTCTTTGTATACTCTTCAATTTAGTTTATCAATGTTTTTGACTTTTCATTGTAAAGATCTTTCACCTCCTTATTTAAGTATATTCCTAGGTATCTTTTTTTTTTTTTTTTGAGATGGAATCTCACTCTGTCACTCAGGCTGGAGTGTGGTGGTGTGATCTCAGCTCACTGCAACCTCCACCCTCCTGGGTTCAAGCGATTCTCCTGCCTCAGCCTTCTGAGTATCTGGGACTACAGGTACCCACCACCATGCCTAGCTAATTTTTCTATTTTTAGTAGAGATGGGTTTCACCGTGTTAGTCAGTCTGGTCTTGAACTCCTGACCTCAGGTGATTCACCCAACTTGGCCTCTCAAAGCACTGGGATTACATCTATTTTTTTTTTTTTTTTTTTTTTTTTTTTTTTTGTAGCTATTATAAATGCAATTGCTTTTCTGATTTGTTTTTTCAGGAAGTTTGCTATTGTCATATATAAATCCTACTTATTTTTGGATGTTTATTTTGCATTCTGCAACATTACTAAGTTTATTTTTTAGTTTTTAGAGTTTTCCCACTAAAGCCTGTTTTTAAAAATAACATTTCTAATGCATGCATGATTCTCCATGTCATGGATACAGACATTTTTTCTGTCTTATTTCCTCTATTTTTGTAAAATTAGGTTTCCCCTGTACCAAATTTTGCATTTAGGAGAATTGCTATTATAAAATTATATGTATTCTATGTATTTACAACTGCTACTTTTTAAAAAAATTCAAATGACTACCAGAACTTAAACTACTGGATCAAAAAGAGAGAAGCACTTCTTTTAAAATTTAGCACATATTTTTAAATTGCTTTGGGGAAAATATGACTTTCCCGCTTATACAGCCCTAGTTTTAAAATTGTTATGTTAAATTTAAAATTCAATTTTATTATATTTATTAGTCTATTTTAACATCTAGTTATTGAGCTTAATACAATTTAACATTAACTTTTAAATTTATTATTTCACTGTTAATTTGAAAGAAGATCTTAATGTGTCAATTCGTATTTCTTAATAGAAATTAGCATATTCTCTAAATTTATAAGCTTTTTATAATCTTCATGTCCTATCTGTTCAGTCACTTTATAATTTCATGGTATCAACATTAAGTCCTTGCAGCTCTACTTGTGCCAAGTAACATTTACTCTGTATAATTTTTTGCTTTTTTATTTGTATAAATTTATGGGGTACAAGTGTAGTTTTATTATATGGATGTAGAGTATAGGGATGAAGTCAAGGCTTTTAGTGTATCCATCATCAGAATAATGCACATGTGCTTGTTTTAAAATTGTATTTGTAATATTTATGCCCTCTAAGTTTTAAATTTTTGTGTGATCTAATCTACCTGTTGTCTTTGTGATTTTCCCTTCATTGCCTTTAAATTCAATAATTTTGAGTTTAGAAAATTATTGCCTAGACCCAGAGTCAAAACATATGCATTTCTATTTTGTTATGGTTTTTCAAACTTTGATTAAGAAAAAAAAAAGTTTAACTATTTAAAGCTAAAACCTATTATGGTATGAAATATAATTTCTAAAGTACTTTTTATATACCCCATTTATTCATTCATTTTATACATAATTATTTAGTGTTATACTCTACATTAAGCTCTTAGGATGTCAGTGAACAAAGCAGACAAAGTTGCCCTAAGAACTTAAGTTCTAGCCAGAGGGAGACAGAGATGCTGTTAGGTAGATAGATATAAACACATACACTGCACCACCCCTCCACCCACACCCATGTTTCTTTTTCTATATATATGTTTATGTTCTCAATGAAGTAGGAAGCAAAATCAACTACTATTAGATTGGAGAGGATCAGTTTGAGGGGAGAGGAGAAGGTACAAATTGTCATGTAGGAGGATGGCAGAATAGAGGTACTAGGAAAATACAGTATGATTTCCTGGCAGCCTGGAGATCCCATTTGAACTTAGTGATCATTAATTATTCAGCATGAGTGTATGTTTTTCTCCAGCTCCATTCAGCTGCATAGCTTTCAGTATGAAGTGGGCAGAGAGTTGAATTTACTCAGGTTTGTGTATTTTCCAAGTGAGCATCAGTAAACCAGAGAGAAGCAAGGGAGTAAAGGGTGTATATACTAGGGAATGATTATGATGACAGTCCATGGAATTAAAAATGGTAACAAAGAGTGTGAAGGTATCAAAGGGGTAAGGGACAATTAAGTTTATAGGAATAATCCATTGGTGTAAGTGAAGAATTATTGGAGTAGCAGTACTAGAAGAACTGAGCTGAAAAGTTGGGACATTGAGGTTATCATGGGGTTGCAGTTTTTCATAGTGACAAGACACTGGCATGCCTCTGGGGGTGAATACCTTCTTAAACTTTGTACTTGCCTCTTCCTAGTTCTAACCCTACGGTCTACATGAATATTGAAATGGTCCAAGATAGGAAGGCAGTATTATTGGATAGAATAACAACGAACTAGGAGATATACTTGAATATGAGAAAGAATGTCTTGGGGAACAGCAGATGACAGAAAAATGAGAGAAAGAAGATGATATTCTGTGATGAAATGAGACTCTTCAGGAACGAGAAAGGGAAATTTGCCGGCAAGCAGCAATGATCACAAACTCCACCCCCAGGCTCAGTGGAATAATCCCCAATAAAGTAAGCACAAACTACAGAAAACAGAAAAGTAGTAATGATGCTAAATGTTCATGAGACTGGAACCTGGCCCTTGAGCTCCCATAACTCCATCTGTCTCAGCCTGATCTCTTTTTGTCTCAGCAATCTGCTGCCTGCTCTAGATTTCCCAGTTTGGCAAACCAACCGTTCAGTTTCTCTGGCTCTTTAGTGTTTCTCTTCATCCCCCATATGATGGCTTAATTTTCCCTCTGGCCTAGCACTTGTTTTGGAAAATGCTTCTGGTAACTGACCTCTTTGTCTTGACTAAGATTTGCTTCTTGTGCATGGCTAGGCAGTTAGTCCTGTAAGGTGTGTACAGGAATCATGGGACGTACATTCTTCCTTCTTTGACTAAACACTTACAGCAAGAAAGCACCCTAATGGGCTGATTAAAAAAAAAAAAAAAAAAAACTGATCTTGATTTCAATCACAGTAGAAAGTTATGTAACTTGATCTCTACTGCCCATTTCGTTTTCATTGAAATTTATAGTGAGATTGAAAGCAGCAAAAAACTAAATTTCTATACCAGATTCTCAGAAATAAAAATCACCAAGGACCCTGATTCTCAATCATTCTCTCTCTCTCTCTCTCTCTCTTTTTTTTTTTTTAATTATACTCTAAGTTTTGGGATACATGTGAAGAACATGTAGGTTTGTTACATAGGTATACATGTGCCATGGTGGTTTGCTGCACCCATCAACCTATCATCTACATCAGATATTTCTCCTAATGCTATCCTTCCCCTATCCCCCAAACCCCCAACAGGCCCTGGTGTGTGATGTTACCCTCCCTGTGTCCCTGTGTTCTCACTGTTAAACTCCCACTTATGAATGAGGATATGCAGTGTTTGGTTTTCTGTTCCTGTGTTAGTTTGCTGAGAATGGTGGTTTCCAGTTTAATCTGTGTCCCTGCAAAGGACATAAACTCATCCCTTTTTATGGCTGCATAGTATTCCATGGTGTGTATATGCCACATTTTCTTTAGCCAGTCTATCACTGATGGGCATTTGGGCTGGTTCCAGTTTTTGCTGCAATAAAAATACATGAGCACCTGTCTTTATAGCAGAATTATTTATAATCCTTTGGGTATATACCCAGGAATGGGATTGCTGGGTCAAATGGTATTACTTGTTCTAGATCCTTCAGGATCACCACACTGTCTTCCAAAATGGTTGAACTAATTACATTCCCACCAACAGTGTAAAAGCATTCCTATTTCTCCACATCCTCTCCAGCATCTATTGTTTCCTGACTTTTTAATGATTGCCATTCTAACTGGTGTGAGATGGTATCTCATTGTGGTTTTGATTTGCATTTCTCTAATGACCAGTGATGATGGGCATTTTTTTCTATGTATGTTGGCCACATAAATGTTTTCTTTTGAGAAGTATCTGTTTATATCCTTTGCCCACTTTTTGATTTTTTTTTTAATTTGTTTAAGTTCTTCGTAGATTCTGAATATCAGTCCTTTGTCAGATGGGTAGATTGCAAAAATTTTCTCCCATTCTGTAGGTTGCCTGATCACTCTGATGATAGTTTCTTTTGCTGTGCAGAAGCTCTTTACTTTAATTCGATCCCATTTATCAATTTTGACTTTTGTGGTCATTGCTTTTGGTGTTTCAGTCATGAAGTCTTTGCCGATGCCTATGTCCTGAATGGTGTTGCCTAGGTTTTCTTCTAGGGTATTTATGGTTTTAGGTCTTAAGTTTAAGTCTTTATTCATCTTGAGTTAATTTTTGCATGAGGTGTAAGGAAGGGGTCCAGTTTCAGTTTTCTGCATATGACTAACCAGCTTTCCCAACACCATTTATTAAATAGGGAATCCTTTCTCCATTTCTTGTTTTTGTAAGGTTTGCAAAGATCACATGGTTGTAGATGTGTGGTGTTATTTCTGAGGCCTCTGTTCCATCCCATTGGTCTATATATCTGTTTTAGTACCAGTACCATGCTGATTTGGTTATGGTAGCTTTGTAGTATAGTTTAAAGTCAGGTAGTGTGATGCCTCCAGCTTTGTTCTTTTTGCTTAGGCTTGTCTTGGGTATACGGGCTCTTTTTTTGATTCCATATGAAATTTAAAGTAGTTTTTTCTAATTCTGTGAAGAAAGTCAATGGTAGCTTGATGGGGATAGCATTGAATCTATAAATTACTTGGGCAGTATGGCCATTTTCATGATATTGACTCTTCCCATCCATGAGCATGGAACGTTTTTCCATTTGTTTGTGTCCTCTTTCATTTCCTTGAATGATGGTGTATAGCTTTCCTTGAAGAGGTTCTTCCCTTATAAGTTGTATTCCTAGGTATTTTATTCTAGCAATTGTGAATGGGAGTTCACTCATGATTTGGCTCTCTGTTTATCTGTTACTGGTGTATAGGAATGCTCGTGATTTTTGCACATTGATTTTTTTATCCTGAGAATTTGCTGAAGTTGCCTATCAGTTTAAGGAGTTTTTAGGTTGAGATGGTGGGGGTTTCTAAATACGGAATCATGTCATCTGCAAACAGAGACAATTTGACTTCCTCTCTTCCTATTTGAATACTCTTTATTTCTTTCTCTTTCCTGATTACCCTGGCCAGAATTTCCAATATTATGTTGAATAGGAGTGATGACAGAGGGCATCCTTGCCTTGTGCCAGTTCTCAAAGGGAATGCTTCCAGCTTTTGTCCATTCAATATGATATTGGCTGTGGGTTTGTCATAAATAACTTTTATTATTTTGAGATATGTTCCATCAATACATAGTTTATTGAGTTTTTTTTTTTTTTTTTTTTTTTTTTTTTTTAGCAGAAAGGGGTGTTGAATTTTATCAAAGGCCTTTTCTGCAACTATTGAGATAATCATGTGGCTTTTTTCATTGGTACTGTTTATGTGATGGATTATGTTTATTAATTTGCATATGTCAAATGAGCCTTGCATCACAGGTATGAAGCCAACTTTATCGTGGTGGATAAGCTTTTTGATTTGCTGCTAGATTCTGTTTGCCATTGCAAAAGGCTGAAAATTCCAAACACCAGAATGCCTCTTCTGCTCCAAAGGATCACCACTCCTCTCAAGCAAGGGAACAAAACTGGACAAAGATGAGTTTGATGAACTAACAGAAGTAGACTTCAGATAGGGGGTAATAAAAAAATTCCTCCTAGCTAAAGGAGCATGTTCTAACCCAATGCAAGGAGGTTAAGGACCTTGATAAAAGGTTACAGGAACTGCTAACTGGAATAACCAGTTGAGAGAAGAAGATAAATGATGTGATGGGGAGAATGGAACCAAGTTGGAAAACACTCTAAAGGATATTATCCAGCAGAACTTCCCCCATCTAGCAAGACAGGCTGACATTCAAATTCAGAAAATACAGAGAACATCACAAAGATACTTCTTGAGAAGTGCAATCCCAAGACACATAACTATCAGATTCACCAAGGTTGAACTGAAGGAAAAAATGTTAAGGGCAGCCAGAGAGAAAGGTCTGGTTACCCACAAAGGGAAGCCCATCAGACTAACAGTGGATGTCTCTGCAGAAACCCTACAAGCCAGAAAAGAGTTGGGGCCAATATTCAACATTCATAAAGAAAAGAATTTTCAACCCAGAATTTCATATCCAGCCAAACTAAGCTTCATAAGTGTGGAAGGAGAAATAAAATCCTTTAGAGACAAGCAAATGCTGAGAGATTTTGTCACTACCAGGCCTGACTTATAAGAGCTCCTGAAGAAAGCCCTAAATATGGAAAGGAAAAACCAGTACCAGCCACTGCAAAAACATACCGAATTGTAAAGACCATTGACACTATGAAGAAACTGCATCAACTAATGGGCAAAATTACCAGCTAACATCATAATGACAGGATCAAATTCACACATAACTATATTAATCTTAAATGTAAATGGGCTAAATACCCTAATTAAAAGACATAGACTGGCAAATTGGATAAGGAGTCAAGACCCATCAGTGTGCTGTATTCAGGAGACCCATCTCACGTGCAAAGACACACATAGGCTCAAAATAAAGGGATGGAGAAATATTTACCGAGAAAATGGAAAGCAAAAAAAAAAAAAAAAAAAAAGCAAGGGTTGCAATCCTATTCTCTGATAAAACAGACTTTAAACCAACTAAGATTAAAAAAAAGACTAAGAAGTTCATTACATAATGGTAAAGGGATCAATGCAAGATGAAGAGCTACCAATTGAGTGCATAAATATATATGCACTCAATTGTTCTCTTTAAAGATTACTGCTGAAATTATACCTCTTCAACCTCCAGCCAAAGAAAGGATTCAAAATTCCATTTGATATTTATTTATATAAATTTATTTATATAAATTTACATATTTTTATAAATAATATTTCAATATCTGTTTAATGTGGTTCCAGTGTTTTAAAATCACTTGATACTTTGAAATATCTCACATTGTATATCACTAAGGTATATAATTTAAGTTTGTTATAATGACGTTCTTTAACTATTGGACCTCTGATAAGAAATATTTCTTCTTTGTCATATACGTTTCAATGTATAGTGTGTTTTAGAATTAGGAATTTGATCAATTTTTCGTTCACTTCAGTAAAAATATGAGTTTCACAGTAGAATGTCAACCCACCTCCACTTACCCAACCCACTGGAAATCAAGATTCCATTCCTCTAAAACACATTAAATAATGCTGTCACACACCCAATATTCTCAGCTGGCCAATCATCCTTCTATAGTCTTGAGTATGCCTATGCCACTCGTTAAATTACAGGTTTACCAAGAAGCAGTTGGATTTGCCCTCAAAGTTGTTTCATTCACTTCACTTGTTTTCATTTTAAATTTAAATAAATATTCCATAAATTATTAAGTATGTATGAAAGAAAAAAGAAAACAAAATACGTTTCTAGGAAAATTAAATGGAATGCTTTGAAAAGTCTTGAGAAAGTTAAATCATAAATTGAAGTTGAATTAGGTGTAGAAAAAAATCTAAAAATTTAAGAAATGTTTTTGTCTTCTAAGGGCTTTAATTTTAACGCCACTTTTACAGAATTCACTATTGAAAATTGTAACTGATGTGTTGTGATTGTAATTTATTCAAAAAGGAGAGCAAGTAACTAAGTAAAAGGCTTTGCCTATAAGAATTTGGTGAATAAATGTGCCTTTATATTCTTTCAGTTAAAATAACCTTTAAAAATATGTTATATTTTATGATTCCCTTTAAATCTATATTTTAGATTAACAGATTAACAAAAGTTTGTAATCTTGGATAGAATGGCACTACTGTATAATTAAATGCTGATTCATCTGACTCCAAATCCTTTGCTTTTTACCACTATGGTAACATTATTCAATTCTTGCCTAATTTTTCATACCTTAAAACAAACAAAGGACAACAACAACAAAAACCTTTAGTTTTATAATACCCTCTAGCCAAACCCTAAGTTTTCTTCTTTTCAAAGTTAAGCTTCTCAAAATAATGTACTATGATTTCTCCCTCCATTCACTCTGCAAGTTGCAGCAGCCAAAGTTCTGACAAATAAGTAATTCTGGCCAAGGCCTGGAACTGCTGTTGAAAAGTTCACCCATGAGCCTTTCAATTAGACTTACTAATGGGTTCTATTCATCCCCATCTTGTTTGATTTCAGTAGTATTTTAGATGGTTGGCTGTTTTCTTCCTCTTCAAAATGTCTCCTTTCTTGATAATTCCTTCTACAGTGCTGCGTTTTTTTGTTTGTTTGTTTGTTTGTTTTGCTTTCCTCAGTCTCCTGCAGGCCTTCTCTTCCTATTTACTTATTTTTCTCAGGATTTGTCAATGGCTCTTTTACATCCCTTTCTTTCATTCATTTCTCTGGTTATAAAAGTAAAATACGGCCATCATAGAATATTAGAAATTAAACATTATCTTGAAATCAATGCAAAACTTAAAATTATGTATAATCATGACACCTATCAATTACTGGTATCACATATTGATTATATTCTCTGCCTTTTTATGCCTAACAGTGCTTAACAGAAATGAAATTATATTCATATTTAGTTTTGTTTTCTACTTTTTTCATTAAGTACTATTTTATAAAATTTCCAATAATATTAAATATTTCTTGAAAATGTGATTTTTATAGCTAGATAACATTTTATAAATTTGTGATGGTTTATTTAAGTATTCTGCCTTCCTTACTGACATTTAACTTGCTTCCATATATATTTATTTTTAACTCAAAATAAAAATTTTACTTTTTTAACAGTAGAGTTTAATTCACATTTATTGTCATAATAAATGTAAATTCCTTCTCTTTTCAATAAAGGAAAGAGAGTGTTTTTTTCCCAAACACACACTAGAGAATGTATTTCTGTTTTTCTTCTCACAAATAGTTAACTCTTCGCTTGGCACGGAATTCTTAAGTCATATTTTTGCCCTATGAAAACTTGATATTTCAGACTACGCTCTGAAATTTAGTATAGTGAAGCAGAAATATCTAGTCACTATGTTTTCATTTTTATGGGAATATTTTTTCTTCCCATCTGTTTGCTTATAAAAACTTTTATTTACTTATGAACTTAACAATATTTACTAGGCTATGTCTGGATTGATTATCCAAAATTAACCCTGGTAGAGTAACTTCATCAAGAGCCAGCAGTGAAGAGTCATCAGCATTGACATCTTTTTCTAAAGTCATAAAACCAGGATTTTCTTAATGCAGAACTGGCTGACTACCAAATAACAGTATTATTAAATATATAGACGCTAACAAACATTCTTCGGACTTATGTAGCAATTTATACTTACAGAGACCTTGACAAATATGAAGATACATACATAATTCAACTCTGACCCAAAAATCATTTATTTGTTCATTTTTATGTTTCCTAGTTATAATATGTTTATATATGACTTAATGATTTATAGGAAACTGCAAGAACATCATTTAATTTGATTCTCCTCACAACTATGAGAGGGAAGTTTGATTACTTCCCTATTTTATAAATAAGAGAAATGATCCCCAAAGCAATTCAGTTGCTTTCCCAACTTTGTCCAACTACTAAGTCTCGGAGTAAGATTTGCAACCAGGTATTTGTTTCCAAACAGTTTGTTATTCCCATTATTTTGGATTTTTTACATGATTTGTATAATTATGAGCCCAAAAGACAGCAAAGGAGCCCCTGTGGACTGTAGCAAGAATGAGTGTGATTCTCAGTATGTGCTGATAGGTTTCATCCTATCCACCTGCAATTTCACCATCCTGGCTTGATTATACAGGCCCTTAAAGAACTTATTTTTCTTCAGAAAGCCCATATAAAACACAAATTTTCAAAAAAAATTATACCTTATTTTTTTAAGGGAGCATATGTTAGTAGGCAAAAAGAATAACAACTAGTGCAAGAAATGTATGTTGACCAAAAAAACAAACAAACAAACAAAAAAGGAAGGAAGTAATTATTGAAAGAGAATAGGCCTATATATATATATATATATATATATATTTCTACTTCATTAGATACCTCTTGTATCAATTCTACTTGAAGATTCTTTAATACTCTAAATATCTTATAATTCACATGTTTTGAATTGTCACTTGATATAAAGTAGTTTCTTCATAATTTAAATACAAAATATTTTAAATTTCATAGGCACTACACTATAAATCCCCCAAATATATATATATAAAAGCAGATTTTCATATTAAATACTTCATAGCATTGCTAAAAATTAGAATATATATAATATATATTTTTTAAGGTATTAAAAATTAGGACACACTATATTGTAACAAGTGTGTAAGTTTTGTACCACATGAAAGTTGATACACTTGCTATTTGATTACTACAATATACCCATTATGATTAAATAGTATTGCAGTAAAAGGGTTGTTTACTTTCAGGATATTTTACTTGCACTTTTTGCATTTACTTGTGCTGGTTTTTTAGGCCCCATTTTCCACAGATTCATGCTAAAGGGGCCAGGTGACAATCCCACACTCAATGCATTATATTACGGAAGAAGAACTCAGAACTTACGAATCCTCTCTTAGGGACAGAGGTGATGCCTGACCTTTGCTCTGGAGGAAAACACTATCTCTATCTTCCAAGGATGTTTGCTATACAATAATCTTTAACAAATAGCTCAGAACAAAGGAAAGTTAGTACTTCACGCTTAAGATGTGCAGAAGCACAAGGTACCCATGAAAAATTGTCTCCCCAAAGTCATATGAAATACAGTTAGAACTTTGTGATAATTTCTGACTATATAAAATAAATACATATTCATATTAGCATTGTTGAGATATATGACCTTGCCTTTCCTTTACAGCTTTAATAGTTTATGTCTGGTAACAATGTCTGTGTGGTTCAAGATTAGGAATCTATTCTTCAACTTCCCAAATATACAAAGTAAATAGCTATATGATGCCTGAATTAGTTTTGACCATTATTAAAGTTAACTTATGTCTTTTTTTATCTTGCCACTGACTAGCATTTACCTCAATCAGAATGCAAAAGAAAAGAAGACGTAAGAAAACATTGCTTGGGAAAAGTGGTATTATGTTCACTAAATGTATATTTAAACATTTTTTTAAATTCTCTTTTTCCATCATTATATGAAACCGTACATAAAATTATAGTATGATAACTTATGAAAATCATGGAGAATATTGTTTGTTAAGCAAAATTCAAGTTCATATGTATTAAAATATTTGTAACTGATATGCACCTATATACATATGTCTATATACTAAATGTTATTATTGAGAATGCTTACATCTTCCAAAAAGAGAAATCCCTCCAGTATTCCACTATAAAACTAATGCAGCTCATCAATATATTTTTATATAGAGTATATATTAGAAAGTAAATATTATATATGTACATATGTAGTGTACATATATGCATATACATGTATACTATATATGTAGAATATATACAGTATATATTACATGTATACATTGGACATGCATATATGTATATGTGTACACATGTAATGTATACTGTATGTAATATGTAGTTTCTAATACTGTATATATTATACATATACACAACATGTACATATATAATATACACAGTATATGATCATATATATTAAGTAATATATACACTATTTATAATACACAGATTATATATATATTTCAATATAAACAACTTATTTTTAATATTATCTTAGATTATCATATTTTGGTAATACATATAATTATCTAGTGTATAATTAATTAAATTCATGCTTTTCATTCTAGTTTTAGATGTTCTTAAATATATTGCTGCTCCTTTAAAGTGAAAACAATTGGGAGGGGTTGGAGAGAAATAGAGGTGAAAGAGGCTAGAAAATACTTCTTCAAAAATAAATAAATCTATCCACTATTCAAAAATGAGTCAAACTTACATTATCACTCAAATAACTGCCAAGCAATTGAAATCCTTCTAATTGCAAGTACCCTAAACGTAGCTTATTGCCTTCCTTTCCTATTTCCTGACTTCTCTGGGTCGTTTCATTCGCACCTCTCTTTTAAGCCATCTGGGATCCTCTGTACAACCGAGCTTTAATGCTGGACACCTGGCCTTACAGTGTTTGCTTCTCTCTTTCACCTGCCAGCCCTTTGTTCCTCCCCAAGATTGAATGAGCCCTACGAGTCCTGTCAAGCATGCACATATAGCAGCTTTTCTTGCATTCAATCTTAGACTAGTCCTTAAGTCTGGTATAATCCTCTCATTATTTTGCCTACCCATTTAGCTGTTCCATCTATTTCATGATCTCTAGAATCTTATAATCCACATGAGAATTATATCTAGATAAATGTGATACCTCTAGAACACCAGGGTGGAAGGAAGGAAAGGCATAACTGAAAATAAAAGTCATGTAAAACTCCCTGTTCTTGCTAGAAAATAGTTATAACTCATTGGGGTTGGTGCTCAAATTTAAAAATGCAAAAGATACAGGATTTGATATGTGTAATCAGTACTTAGGAAAATATCATATATCTCTTTCACAAAGCAGGTAAGCCCTACTTACCACTCAAGACATAATTTTTCATTCTTTGTCTGGTACCTCCCAAGATTTGTATCCCAGCTCTTTAGCTCCTCCTACACACAAAGCTCCTTTTACACTTCCAAAAATAATTTCTGATCTGACATCCCAGTGATATTGAGTCTATACCTCAACTTCCATCTGTTTCCCACTCTCAATTTCTATAGACTGTACAAGTAAGAATATGGTACTTGGCTTAGCATTCATTCCTTTTAATTATTCAGAAGTCTTTCCAAACTTTAGCCTTTTTCAAGTTCCTTCTTTCAGTCAATACAGACAACTTGCCTAGTTTAACTCAAACACAATTATACTTCTCAGAGGCTTCTGTTAAAATGATGTCACTCCAGTGCTCAATAAAACAAGTCCAGAAAAATATTTGTCACTCTAATTGTATGAAAAAAGAAAAATAATTATAACAAAAATTCTGTAAGCATTATTGAGTTTTTAAAAAAGAAGCAAGTAAGTTGGAAGGTCAAGGAATCTTATGGCAAGTCTTTAGTCAAATTAGATATTTCAATAGAACACTATGAAGAAGCCAGCTTTGGAAATGAGATAGGTGGAGTAATTGTAAATCATTGAAATAATGAGGATAAGAGTCCTGTTTTTTATGGTCTCAGAACTGATAAGTTGTGACTAGGTTTTGATAACTTGCACTTGATTAGCCAGTTCCAGAGAAATATTTTCACAGTGAGTGCAGGGCTCAAGAGAACACTGATTTAGTCAGGTAACCGTAGAGAAATTTTAAACACTGATTCTCTCCTACCTCCTCCTGCTCTGTAGAAATGCTCCCAGGTTCTTGCCTGCTGTTCCTCCTCCTGTTCCATGTCCCATTGCCTGTGAGAAATATCACCAATTTTCACAATTAAGTAAATAATCAGAATTAATTAATCTCTTAATGATACAATCTGAGAACCAAGTGATATTTTTAAAAGTTACGAGAGAGAGGAGAGGAAAATTCTAATCAGAGAAAGAAAGAGAAAATTTTCCAAATGTAATATCTACATATACTGTCATTTGTCTGCTGCCACATAGAGTAAGGACTATTGGTGGTGAAGGTGAATTCTAATTTACAGGAAAATACACTGGGAATGATGTGACAAGCAAAACTTGCAGCCTCATCTATAACTGTCTGGTATATCAAGTAAACTTAGTTAACTTGAGATTTTAAACTAAGAAACTAAATGAGCCCTCCCAACAGAACTGAACTTTTGTGAGGCCATATGTGAAAAGTGGAAGTAAAATGATTCTTGGTTTAAAAGATAAAGATAGGGGGGAAAAAAAAGCATAGTAGCACAGAATGCTATGGAGCTCCATAACTGTGGAGAAGCCCACGGGGAGGGGGAATTTAAATGAAGGACAAAGGAGACATAGATATAAATGTACTATAGGTCACCCAGTTAGACTGAGAAAATTTCAGAGAGCAAAAAAAAATGTGTTGAAATAAGACATGCAAAGATGTTTTAACTAGTGATAGGGAACCTCTGGGAAGAGGATTTCAGTAGTGTGTTTCAAGAATCCTTTTATTGTCTCTCTTAATGGACATGTTTACCAGTGACTTGGATGGGACCATGGATGCAACTTGATATATCTGCACTAGGAACAAGGTAGACAGAAATCCTAATAACTGGTTTAGACTTTTCAGTTCTTCAACTGGTCCCTCATTTTTCTTTCGCTATTGCCCTTGATCTTTCTTACACTGACTCTTCCTTTCCCTTCGCATACAATCATTCCTAACAAAGTTGCTATATCCATGACTGTGTTTCCTAAATTATATTCACATCTTGGACCTC